>NW_021832708.1:20000-30365 GCF_006345805.1 Octopus sinensis | reverse complement strand
TCTATTTCATATTTTATTTATTATTCTATTTTATCTTTCACTTAGGTCCACATCTTAGTTAAAGTTGCGATCGTCATTTTGTTTGTTTACATTTTCAATATCTGTTCTCGATATAATAATTTTCCAGATACTCTATCTTCTAATTAGCCTTAATATTAAATTAAATAACGTTTAATATTGATACCGTCATACCTTAAATTAGCCTTAGGATTAAATTAAATAACGTTCAATATTGTTTAATATTGTTAATAATTATTGTTAATTAGCCTTAAGATTAAATTAAATAACGTTAATATTGTTTTAAATTGTTAATAATTTTCAGATACTCTATCTTCTAATTAGCCTTAAGATTAAATTAAATAACGTTTAATATTAAAAACGTCTAATTAGCCTTAGGATTAAATTAAATAACGTTTAATATTGTTAATAATTATTGTTAATTAGCCTTAGGATTAAATTAAATAACGTTTAACATTGTTTAATATTGTTAATAATTACTGTTAATTAGCCTTAAGATTAAATTAAATAACGTTTAATATTGTTTTAATATTGTTAATAATTCTTCAGATACTCTATCTTCTAATTAGCTTAAGTAAGATTAAATTAAATACGTTTAATATTACCCACACTCTAATATAATATTAACATTGCTAATATATTTTCTGATACTCTATCTCCTGATTAGCCTTAAGATTAAATAACGTTTTTATCCACACTCTAATATAATATTAATATTGCTAATATATTTTCAGATACTCTATCTTCTAATTAGCCTTAAGATTAAATTAAATAACGTTTAATATTAATAACGTCTAATTAGCCTTAAGATTAAATTAACGGTTAATATTGCTAAATATTGTATATATAATTTTTCAGATACTCTGTCTTCTAATTAGCCTTAAGATTAAATTAAATAACGTTTAATATTACCCACACTCTAATATAATATTAATTTTGCTAATATATTTTCAGATACTCTATCTCCAAATTAGCCTTAAGATTAAATAACGTTTTTTTTTTTGTTTTTTTTTCTACCCACACTCTAATATAATATTAATATTGCTAATACATTTTCAGATACTCTATCCCCTAATTAGCCTTAAGATTAAATAACGTTTTTACCCAAATAACGTTTTTACACAAACTTTAATATTGTTAATATTTCTTTTTCAAGTACTCTATCTTCTAATTAGCCTTAATATCTTCCTGTCTTCTCTCGAACATAATTAGATAGATAAACGGATAGACGGATTATCCAGCATGTCCAGAGCATGGAGACGTGACGAGAGCTGGATTATTCGTACGAGCATGGGGGTGCGCCGGCGGAGATAGCCTAGGAGGTGATTGCGGCTGCGCTGAAGAGCAGAGGCTACAAGAGGACAGCGGCTCAGATGGAGCGAAAGAGACAGGAATTCGTGCGCTTATATGCGCTTGTACGGTCACACATTGGCGCACTTGATGCCATCTTTGAGAACGAGCGGAGCAAAGATGGCAAGAATGGAGACGATGAAAGAAGTCACCCCCACCTGGTGGACGCCCGGGAGGAGGTTTTGAATGAGAAACCTGCCCGGAAGTGAACCCAGGTGCAAGTTCTCCAACCGGCAGCCAGGGCCATGGAGACGGAGAACCGGTGAAGAGGTAGAGTAGAGGGAGAAGAAGTACTAAAAGAAGGACTGGAAGAGCTAAAGGAAAAGAAAAAGCTCAAGCAGGACCAAAGATGAATGAAACAACCAGAAATAGAAGTGGAACCGCAAAGGATGGAACCAAACAGCGCACAGGGTGGGTATGTTCTACCTGAGAGGTTCCTGCTGGCATGGAAAGGAAGGTGCAGGCTGCCGCTTTGCACATCGGGGACCCTGCCACAGAGACACGAGGCAGATGGACAAACCATCAACACAAAGAAAAGGGATGGACCACGCACCACCTGCCCCAAAGCGGAGGTACGCAGATGTTGTGCGCGCACAAACAGCCAACATGATGTTGTCGAAAGAGCAGCTGCTGAGCAACAATCTTTTTTGTGCATGGCACAAAAGATTGTACAGCAGCTGACCTGGCTTCATCAAACCCAAGCCCACAGGTGGGACTACCCACTATATAACAGACCACCACAGCAAACAGACACAGGATGGACACCGCCGGCAACAACGTACACCTCACCTCGATACTCCTACTGAACATCAGAGGACTGCAAACACTCAGTAACAGGACAAAGATCCCGTTCCTGAGAGACTTTGTTGCATGCAATCAAGCCTTATGCATAGCACTTACAGAAACGCACCTGAAACCGGACATAGCAGATGCGGAGTTACACATACCACAGTATGCTGTACTACGGAACGACAGGAAAGAAAGGAGTCATGGAGGTGTTGCTATGTACATCCGTGAGGACCTCACACCCCAGGTCCTCTTGTCATACTCAAACTCGGTGTGTGACACACTAATTGTACATATTAGGCAACTTGATGTAGTTGTGTGTGCTACATATCGCCCTCCAGATGCCCAAGCCATGTGGGCAAGTTGAAGACTGCCTTATAAAAATAGAAGTTCTAACCACATTAGAACAACACATAGGTGTGCTTGTTATGGGAGACTTCAATCTGCCCAATGTCAGATGGCCCGAGGGCCTTTCTCTCCCAGGAATGACAAGATGTGAACGAGGACAGGCGAGGTCCTCCTGAACCCTCAACACCCTGTACATGGAGCAGGTAATACTCCAACCAACCAGGGCAGGTAACACACTGGATCTCTGCTTCACAAATGACATGGATCTCATCCATAATGTGAAAGTGACACCGACACTACTCTCGGATCACAACATGATAGAGCTGACCATGTACGGCAAAAGAGAGCACGGACATGCAGCCTACAAGAAACCCTCAAAATCTTTCCAGCTTGAACTACCATAAGGCAAACTGGAAACAAATTGAGAAAGAGATCCTCAAACAAAACTGGCCTAAATGTCTCTCCTCGCCAGACATCGACGTGAAACTTCAACAATTCATGTCTGTAATGCAAGCCATATGCTACAAATGTGTCCCAGAGAGAAAGGCCACTGTACACAAGAACAAAATCCCCAGAGAGAGGAAAATTTTAATGAGACGGCGTACGAAATTTTCAAATCGCCTAAACAAACAGATTGAAAGCAGTGAAAAGTCCCGCCTAAAAATAAAACTGTTGGAAATCGAAAAATGTCTGCAACTCTCCCATGAAAAAGAAAGAGCAGACAAAGAAGCCTGGGCTATAGAAAACATAAAATCTAACCCCAGAGCTTTCTACAGGTATGCCAAAGAAACAGCTACAGTGCACTGTAGAATAGGGCCACTCCTCGAAAAGGATGGCACACTTACAGGAAAACCAATGAGGGTAAGTGAAATACTGAATGAGCAATTCAAGAGTGTTTTCACTCCACCCCTTGGGCATCTCCAAATCACCAATCCAACTAACTTTTTTACCACTGCAGATATAAAATCAGAGGCGGCGACGATAGATTACATCGATATAAAGGAGACGACGATGTAACCAAGGCTATAGATGAAATGAAAACAGACTCAGCTACTGGCCCCGATGGATTCCCGGCAATCCTCCTAAAAGCATGTAAGAGAGTCCTAGCAAGACCACTGCAGTTCCTCTTTCAGAGCTTCCTTGCAGCTGGCAAACTTCCAGGAAAACTGAAGGAAGCTAAATATGCCCCATTCATAAAGGAGGTAGCAAGAGCGGAAGCCAAGAACTATAGACCTATCTCTCTGACCTCACACATCAGCAAGGTCATGGAACGAATAGTCAGAAGGAAGCTGATCACCTTCCTTGAAGAGAATGACTTGCTTCCCGACACCCAACATGGTTTCCGACCAGGGAGAAGCTGTTTAACTCAGCTCCTACAACACTATGACTGGGTGCTGAAACGGCTGCTCAACCACTCAAATGTGGAAGATGATATATCTCGACTTTGCAAAGGCCTTTGATAAAGTCGATCATGGAATGATATGTCACAAACTGCGGATCTCAACATAGTTGGAAAACTGGGAGAATGGCTTCATGACTTTCTGAAGGATAGAAGTCAGGGTGGTAGTAGCCAATGGGGCCACCTCCATTACACACAAATAGTGAGCGGTGTTCCGCAGGGCACTGTTCTGGGACCACTACTGTTCATAATGGCCCTCTCAGACATGCCCTCAGCCACGCAGAGAGCCACGATCACAAGTTATGCAGATGATACAAAAGTTTCACAGGCAATACAGAACCCTGAGGACACTAAACACCTGCAATGTGAGCTGGACGACGAATATACAAGTGGGCTGAAAAGAATAGCATGCAGTTCAATGCTGGAAAGTTTCAAGCTTTATACTATCAGCATGCAAAGCTGAATGCAATACCCAATGAATACACTGGACCCGGAGGGATTGCAATCCCAGAGGCACAATCAGTGCGTGACCTGGGTATTCACATGAGTGGACGCGACCTTTCATGTACATGTTGCTAAACTGACAATGAAATGTAGACGGCTGGCTGGATGGATTCTTAGAACCTTTAGAACAAGAGAACAAGAAACCATGATGGTCCTCTGGAAGACACTTGTCCTAAGCCACTTTGACTATTGCTCTCAGCTATGGTCACCATCCAGTGTCAAGTTGATCACAGAACTTGAGGCGATCCAACGAAGCTACACAAAGAAGATAGCCTCTATGCAGAATGTAAGCTACGGAAAGACTCAAGAGATTAAAATTATATCCCTGGAGGTAGGCGGGAAAGATATGCCATAATATACATCTGGAAGATCCTGGAGGGAAGTCCTGAACTTTGGCATCGAGAGTTACGCAAATGCCAGAACTGGGCGCCACTGCGTGGTGCCTAGGACTCCAAACTGCCATCAAGATGTAGGACAAGATACTGTGATAGCCTGGGCTTCCGAGGCCCACAGCTCTTCAATATCCCCCGAAGAACCTGAGAGACCTGCATGGGGTGGATAAGGAGTCTTTAAAATGAAGCTGGATCTTTCTGTCAGGTGTCCCAGATGAACCAACTTCACGGCAGGAGGGGCAGATGAGGGCAGCTGCATCGAACTCTCTCATGCACCAAATAGCAGTTGCTAGAAAGCCTCCATGAAGTGAAACCAGGTAGCAACACCAAATGGCGGTGTGCCCAGCATGGCCACAGCTCATAAGCTGGAACTAGAATCAATCAATCAATCAATCAATCTATATATATATGTATATATATATATATATATGTATATATTGTATATATATATATATATATGTATATATATATATATGTATATATATATATATGTATATAATATATATGTATATATATATATATGTATATATATGTATATATATATATGTATATATATGTATATATATATATATGTATATATACGTATATATATATGTATATTATATATATATGTATATATACGTATATATATAGTATATATATATATGTATATATATGTATATATATATATTATATATATATATATATGTATATATATAGGCGCAGGAGTGGCTGTGTGGTAAGTAGCTTGCTAACCAACCACATGGTTCCGGGTTCAGTCCCACTGCGTGGCATCTTGAGCAAGTGTCTTGCTATAGCCCCGGGCCGACCAATGCCTTGTGAGTGGATTTGGTAGACGGAAACTGAAAGAAGTCTGTCGTGTATATGTATGTATATATGTGTGTCTGTGTGTGTTTGTCCCCCTAGCATTGCTTGACAACCGATGCTGGTGAGTTTACGTCCCCGTCACTTAGCGGTTCGGCAAAGAGACTGATAGAATAAGTACTGGGCTTACAAAGAATATGTCCCGGGGTCGATTTGCTCGACTAAAGGCGGTGCTCCAGCATGGCCGCAGTCAAAATGACTGAAACAAGTAAAAGAGTAAAAAGAGTAAAAGAGTAAAAGAGTATATATATAATGATATATATATATATATGTATATATATATATATGTAATATATATATATATATGTATATATATGTATATATATATATGTATATATATATATATATATGTATATATATGTATATATATATATATATACTCTTTTACTCTTTTACTTGTTTCAGCCATCCGGCTGAGGCCATGCTGGGGCACCGCCCTTGTTGCTACCCTCTCTAAGTCCAGTTTGCCGTGGCTGGCCACTGATCTAAGAGAGAGTTTGTAGCTGCTGCCCTTAGGTTACCTTCGTACCTTGCAGTGGGTTCATCTGGGATCCCGGAAAGCAGCTTGTCTAGATGTTTTTTGAAAATGTCCACATCCGCATCATGTAGATCTCTTAGTTTTCTTGGCAGTTTGTTGAACAGCTGAGGGCCCCTGAACCCCAGGCTATTACAGTATCTGCTCCTTACCCTGGATGTGGAAGACGGGACCTTTGGCACCACACAGTGACGTCCTGTACGGGGATTGGAACAGCTCTCAATTCCAAAATTTGGTGCTAGTCCCTCCAGGATTTTCCATATGTATATCACTGCATATCTCTCTCGTCTTCGTTCCAAGGAGTACAAATTGAGTTCCCTAAGCCTCTCCCAATAGTTCTTTTCTTTCATGGTGGAAATCCTCTTGGTGAAATGTCTTTGGATTGTCTCAAGCTCTGTGGTTGGTTTGACACTATGCGGTGACCACAGTTGGGAGCAGTAGTCCAGGCGGCTTAGGACAAATGTCCTCCATAGTGTCAACATGGTCTCGCAGTCTCTTGTCCGGAATGTCCTCAGGATCCAGTCAGTGAGTCGTCTGCACATTGTCGCCACCTTCGCGATGTGTGAAGAAAAAGATGCATCGTCACTCATGTCTATCCCCAGGTCCCGTATTGATTTCGATACTGGGATTTCGATCCCTCCTGGACCAGTATAGTTGTGTTGTAATGTATATGTGTTTACAGCTGATATTGTAAGGCTTGAAATTTACCAGCATTAAATTGCATGTTGTTGTCTTCAGCCCATTTGTATATGGCATCCAGATCTTGTTGTAAAAGGTCAGCATCAGCTGGGTTTTTGATTGCCTGTGCTACCTTTGTGTCATCAGCATAGCTAGTGAGGGATGTTGTTTGTGCTACCAAGGGCATGTCAGAGAGCGCCACCAAAAACAGCAAGGGTCCCAAGACTGTGCCCTGTGGCACCCCGCTTGCTATTGGTGTCTTTCCCGAGAGGGCTCCATTGGCTGCAACCATCTGGCTTCTGTCCTTCAGGAAGTCATGTATCCACTCACCTACTTTTCCTGTTATGCCGAGTCTGAGTAATTTGTGACATATCACTCCGTGGTCGACTTTGTCAAAGGCCTTCGCAAAGTCGAGATATACCACATCTACCTGTGAGCGATCCAGTAGTTGTTTCAGTACCCAGTCGTAGTGTTGTAACAGCTGCGTAAGGCAGCTTCTTCCTGGGCGAAAGCCATGCTGTGTGTCAGTGAGACGGTTAGTTTCTTCGAGGAACGTGATCAGTTTTTTTCTGATGATTCGTTCCATGACCTTACTTATGTGTGACGTCAGGGAGACTGGCCTGTAGTTTTTGGCCTCTGCTCTACTCCCTCCTTTGTGGATAGGGCATATGGTGCCTTCTTTTAGCGCCCTGGGCAGTTACCGTTAGCCAAGGAACCACTGAAGAGCTCTTCAGTGGTCCCGCTAGGGCATGCCTGCATGTCTTTAGGAGGACTGCTGGGATCCATCTGGTCCAGCAGCTGAGTTTATTCTCATTTCTTCTATGGCAGATATTACATCCCTCTCTGTTATGTCTATGTGGTCGATGGTTGTTGTTTGGTTTTGGAGTGTTGTGGCCAAAGAAAACTTCTGGGTTTGTGATTTGCATGTGCCCCAGAGGGGATGTGAACACACTTTTATACTGTTCCTTTAGTATTTCACTTATCCCTTGGGGGTCCTCAGTTAGAGAGCCCTTTTTATCAAAGAGTGGGCCAATCTTGCAGTGTACTGAGGTGGTTTCTTTCGCAAATTAAAGAAGGCTTTAGGGTTTGTTTTAATATTCTCTATGGCCCTGGCTTCTCTCTCTGCCCTCTCCTTCTCATAGGAAAGTTTGAGTGCAGTTTCCGTTTCAAAAAGTTTCAGGTGGAGTCCCTCATTGTTTCTCTGCCGTGCATTCAGTTGCTTCGAGAGCTTAGCTCTTCGCCTCATAAGTATTTTCCTGTCTCTGGGAATAACGTTCCTATGCCCGCTGGCTTTTTTCTCCGGGACAAACTTATGGCATATGTTCTGTATTGTTGTCATGAAATGTTGGAAATGTGTGTTGGTGTCTTGTGTGGTGATGAAGTCACTCCAGTCATGTTTTCGGATCTCTTCGTTGATCTTCTTCCAGTTTGCCTTATGGAGTTTAGACTGGATAGGCCTGTGGTATTTTCTAATGGCTGCGTCTCAATAACTCTCTCATACCATATATCATTACCTCTACTAAGTTGTGGTCTGAGAGAATTGTTGGTGTTACCATTATGTTGTGGATGAGCATCGGGTTGCTTGTGAAACAGAGGTCCAAGACATTCTCACCTCTTGTTGGCCAAAGCACTGCTTGCTCCATGAAAAACTTGCGTGTGAGAGCCAACAAGGACTCTCTGTCTCTGTTCAAGTGATGTCATTCCAGGGAGGAGATGGCCATCTGGCCATTTGACTTTCGGAAGGTTAAAATCTCCCAGCAGTAGAATGGTGTTACCCTGGTCCAGTTTGTCCAGGACTTCTTCTATTCTTCTGAGGCTATCTTCAAACACTCCTTCATGACTAGGGGTGTCTGGTGGCCGATATGTGACACATATTACTATTTTCGGTTGTTTCATGTGTACTATCAGTGTGTCACAGACTGAGTTGAGTGTGTCAACAGTACTATGGGTGTGACATCTTCACGGACGTACAGGGCAACCCCACCATGAGTTCTTTCCTTCCTGTCCGACCCGAAAACAGTATACTTCGGTATGTGTATTTCTGCATCTGCTATACTGCTTGACAGGTGCGTTTCAGTCAGCGCTATGCATATTGCATGGTTGCTTGTGCTCAAGTCCCTAAGGTAAGGAATTTTACCCATATTAGTGGGTTTCACCAGACCTCTGACATTCAGCAGAAGCACTGGTGAGACACCCGGGGTGTCAATAAAGGCTGACGGTGTGGCACCTGGGCCGGCGTCAGCGGTGGCCACCCTGGGTCCCTTGATTGTGGTGGTCTTGAGTGCTGTTGTGAGTGCCCCTGGCTCTGAAGACGATGTATCCAGGCCAGTTGTCCCACAATTTTCTCTGCCATTTCCACAAAATTTCTTTGTTCTGCTGCCGCCGTCTGCATTTCCTCTGCAAATGTGCGCCTTCTTGTTGGGGCATTACGCACTATGTCTGCATATTTCTGGGGCAGCTTGTATTTGTTCTGGTTTTGGTTAAGGCATTTTGGTCGAGTGGGTTTGATGCAATTTCCATAGGGCCTGGGATGAGCGAACCTGCATCCTTCCCCTGTTTCTCCATGCCAGCAGGTTCCATTCCGGAAGAATTTGCATGTTATCTGGGTTTTCTTGTCCCCAGTTCCTCTCTGTTTTTTCTTCCTCCGTTGGACGGTTGTCCACTGGTTCCTTTCTGCATAGGTCTTTTCATCCGGGTGGTTATTTTCTGTTTCCCCATCGCCGCCTATCTGTTGTTTGCCCTGCTTGCCTTCTTCAACTGTGGCAGTGGGCGTGTCATTTTTTGACACTCTGTGGTTGGTGTTTCCTGTTTCCATCTCTCTCTCTTTGTCTTTGTCCACCTTGAGGACTTGGCTTAGCAAAGCCATGTGTGGTGCAATGAGAGTGTAGGCCCTTTCGACTTCTCTTTTCTTCCTCTCTACTTGCGCCAACGTCCTCATAAAGCCATGGCTTTTCAGGGTCGCCGCTATGTTTTTAGTTGGTTGCGATCTGTCGGCCGAGCTCCATCCTCTGATGAAAACTTCCAGCTCTACTTTCGTCCAGTTACGCTGGCTTTTGTTGACGCCAGTGTTTGCATTCACCTCTAATTTTTGCATGTTG
This sequence comes from Octopus sinensis, assembly GCF_006345805.1. Lineage (NCBI taxonomy): Eukaryota > Metazoa > Mollusca > Cephalopoda > Octopoda > Octopodidae > Octopus > Octopus sinensis. The sequence goes on along the minus strand of NW_021832708.1, from coordinate 20,393 downwards.
TCCATTCCGTTGTAGCGGGGAGAGAGAGAGAAGCTGTGAGGGAAAAAGGGAGAAGGGAGGAGAGAGGAAGAGATTGTGATTGTGAGGAAGGGAGGAATTATATTATATTATATTATATTAATTTATATTAATCTAATAGTGCAATAGGGGGTAGGGAGAAAGTAGAGAAAGGGAGCGTCTATGTACTTAAGGAGAAATTGGGAGCCGAGAGTAAGAGAGAAGAGGAAGAGGAGAGACTGAGAGCTGAAGGAAGAGAGAGAAAGCGTCTATGTCCTTATATGTATCCGAGAGAGGAGAGTAAGTTAGAAGAGAAAGGGAGCGTCTATGTACTTAAGGAGAAATTGGGAGCCGAGAGTAAGAGAGAAGAGGAAGGGGAGAGACCGAGAGCTGAAG
>NW_021832708.1:0-7500 GCF_006345805.1 Octopus sinensis | reverse complement strand
GTGCCTCTGTATCTCTGTGCTGCTGAGGTTGTGGTTGTTGTTGTATCTGTATCTCTCCTCTCTCCGCCTCTTTGGGTTCCGTGGCGGGACTTGTGTGAGCCGTTCGGGACGGGAGACGACGGGTGATTCCGTAACAGTATTATTCTTTGCTCTTCGAAACGTCAGTACTTTCCCATCCTCATTCTCCCTTAGAAAAGTCTAAAAATCATAAGTGAAATGTAATAAAGATGAAATTGGATTCTGTCAATATTTTTGCATATTCAGAATCTCTGTTAAAGGTAGGAATCCGAAAAAAAATTTTCACATAAATTCGTTTTTCAAAGGGGTGCGATTCTGAATTAGCCCCTATACCTGTCGGTTGAGCTGAATGAAATGATTTCATTAAAAGAACACATTTAGTTACATTATATGGCCATGGTTTTAGATCGTTACGCTCTCGAAGACAAGTCAGGTTCTTTATCATGCTACTTGTCAATTCCGGGAAAATTATTGACTGTTCTGAGACTTACTGAACTCCGTACATTAAAGGACTACGTCTCACGCACAAACATTGAAAATACACGCATATACATGAATACGCACACAATGAAAGACAGCGAAAATTCAACATCGTAAAAAGCCTCCCAAAACTGTTGTGGCAGAAGTCAACATCTCTGAGATTGAAACAAGACACTTATTGAAAGTGAAACAAAACACTTATTTACGGCCGTAAATAGACTACACCAGCAGCACAGAAAGGGAAATCTATGTAGGTTAGGTTTCACGAAGAAATCAAAACATTTCTCCTGCGAAACAATACTGATGTAAGAAGGTCGAACCTTACGTTATAACAAACACTTAGCAAAACCTGTAATATATGCTCTTTAATATATTTTTTTTTAATGTTTTAAAATGTTACTTAGCTCATTTATAAATTAATTCAATTCTTCGATCTTTCTGGGCAAATATATCTATCACATTTTCATAGAAATCTTCTCTTTTCATCAATTCTTGTAATAAATCTTTTTCAATTGACATTAGTGCTAACCCAGACAGTCTTCTTTCTCCTGTCGCATTTCTTTGGTATGTTTTAATTCTGCTTAATGCAGAAAAGGATCGCTCTACAGAAGCAGTGGTAGACGGAATTGTCAAAATCAACTTGCACAGATTGAAGAGTTCTGGCATAGCTTCAACAAGATCAGTGCTGTTAATGTAACTCATTAAATGACTTACACTTGGTTTTTTAAAATCTTTCATTGAAAACATCACATTGAGCTCACTTTGTAATCGTATTACATCAAAAAATCTGCCATAAGTTGTTCTTAAAGAATCTAAAGAGTCCACAGGAAATTGTTTGCAATACTCATCAACTTTGTTGAAATTCAAAAGTTCCATGAATTTAAACTCTTCTAAGGATGAATATCGTGCTTTTATTTGGTCAACTATTGTACTTATAATTTTGTTATAAAGCGTTCTATAATGTCGTTGGGGATCAATAGATATATTCTTGGATCTCTGAATTCCGATTCCTGCATCGACTCCATATTTTTCCCCTAACCTATCATAAAAGACTGAAAAATTATCAAGTTTGTTTTCGAGTACAGTTCTAGTTTTATCTATTTGCTGTTTACAATACACTATGTCATGACTTTTACTCTGGAGTATGTTAAATAAGACGTCAGTAAAAGAAAAAATGTCACTGAATACCTCTAACAAAAATAAGAAATCAGGAGCTTTTAAAGTGTGTAAGAATCCAATTGCTGAATTTATGGTGATATCATCCCATGCTTCAGGATTTTCAATGATGTGTGTTCAAAAAGGCTGATTATGAAATTATAATTTTCCTTTGTGGTAATAATAAGACGTGAGGAGTAATTCCATCTAGTTGCTGTTGCTTTCGGAAATCTTTTTTTAACAATGTTATCTAATGCATTAGTCCTTTTCGGTGATTTCGTAAAAAATGTACCGAGTCCGTTTATTGTAGAAAAAAATATCTTGCATTCTTTCATAGCAGAGCATGATTGTGAAAGAACTAAATTTAGGATATGGGCACAACAATGAATAAAGATCGCACATTCATATTTATTTCTTACTTTTGCCTGTAACCCATTTAGTTGTCCTGCCATTGTAGCGGCACCATCATATGTCTGCGCAATCAATTTGTTTCCACATTCCCACGTCTCAATGCATTTAAAAACATGTTCAGATAAAGCATTTGCAGATCGATCTGCACTAACATCACTAAAACCGATAAATCGTTCTTTCGTCACACAGTCTTCTGTAACATAACGTAAAACTGTTGACAGTTGTGAAGATGCTGAGACATCAGATGTCTCATCAACAAGAATAGAAACAAACTTAGCTTGGTCAATTTCCTTCTGCATCTCATTCAACATAACTTTATGAATTGCTTCGATCAAGTCATTTTGAATTCTGTTCGACAGACCAGTGAAGATAGAAGCTGTATCTAAATGACTTTCCATTTGTTTGTCATACTTACTGATCAAATAAACGAGTTCTTTATAATTTCCCCGATTATTAGAGCCTTCAGATTCAAAATGACCCCGAAACGATAATTCCTGGAGGCCTAAAAAAATAACAACATCGATCAATCGTTGCAGAATGGATCTGTTTCGTCGAACTTTCTCATTATGCTGTTGTATGCTTTGATTTTTACGTGCATCTAATTGTAAGTCTATGCGAACATTCCCGAATATTTTAAGGTCTATCAAACATTTTATATGCCTTTGAGAACGCTCGTGCTTTAGCATAGCCATATGTAAATTATTTAAATCATCATAGCCTTTATCATTCCAAACATTTTTTTCTAAGCCAAAAAGTAAACACGGCCAACAGAATAATTTATTAAGAGCAACACTTCCAGTTAACCATTTCTTCTTTTCATACGAATTAACCTGAAATTGTCTCGTGAATTTCTAGTTGTAGCTTCGCAAATTAGGTAAATTCGGTGTTGGTCTCCCGCGATTATAATTAATTTTTTCCCATCGAAGTCCCTTTTAGAAAAACTAGTTCTCAAAATATCGTTTATAGCACACATTTCACTCATTTTGAAAAAGGCTGCTCTTATTTAAGGACCCACGTGGAAGCGCCGGCGTAAATTTTAAGTCAATTTCAACAAAACGGAAAAATACCCTTTGTTAAATTAATTTAAGATTAATTAGCTATTTCTGAAATAAGAAATATAATGTAGATATTTTTGCTTTCAAAACTTTCTAAAAATATGATAGTGCAAACGGATGTTTTGGATAAAAAATTTCAAACTTACATGCGAAGGCTATTCCAACATTTCAGCTGGCTAAAACAAGAATTATGGGACGGCTCTTGTTCCGGTCAAAGTAGCCAGAGAGGCGTGAAATGCGATTTTAGCACAGCATGACACGCCAAACTGAATTTGTCGAATCGCTGAGAGAGAAGGGGGTGACCATTCCTCGTAGTATATCTTTTAAACAAAGAAAGAGGAAGAAGGGACAAACTATCAAAGACAGAGAGAAGGGACTCATGCTGTCTTCCCAACGCATGACAAGCGATAAATTTCTCGAGTCACTAAGATAGAGAGAGAGAGAGAGAGGAAGGAAGGACAAACTAATACAGACAGAGAGGGAGTGTGTATCATGCCATCTTCTAAAAGCATTTATCAAAGCAGATGTACGAAGTGGAGACAATATTTCTAAAACAACTGGACGTATTTTCTTTGAAACAAAGAAGGCATGCAGCGCATACCTTGCATTGCTGAGAGTGCACGCCCCTGATGTATATATATATATGTATATATAATATATATATATATATAATATATATTATATATATATATATAATATATATATTATATATATATATATGTATCATCATCATCATCATCATCATCGTTTCACGTCCGCTTTCCATGCTAGCATGGGTTGGACGGTTCAACTGGGGTCTGGCAAGCCCGAAGGCTGCACCAGGCCAGTTAGATCTGGCAGTGTTTCTACAGCTGGATGCCCTTCCTAACGCCAACCACTCCGAGAGTGTAGTGGGTGATTTTATGTGCCACCGACACAGGTGCCAGATGAGGCTGGCAGACGGCCACACTCGGATGGTGTTTTTTATGTGCCACCGACACAGGTGCCAGACGAGGCTGGCTGACGGCCACGCTCGGATGGTGTTTTCTTATGTGTCACCGACACAGGTGCCAGACGAGGCTGGCGGACGGCCACGCTCGGATGGTGTTTGTTACGTGCCCTCAGCATGGAGGCCAGTCGTTGCGGCACTGGCTACGGTCACGTTCAGATGGTTTTCTTATGTGCCACCGGCACTGGTACCACAAGGATACAAATTCCATTGATGTTCATCTATTTTGATTTGGTTCGATTTGATTTGATTTGATTTGATTCGATTCTCACTTGCCTCAACAGGTCTTCACAAGTGTCACAAGAAGGAAGGTATGCACAGGTGGACTGACTACTTCCCAGGTAGGGGCCACGGATTATGGCTACACTAGTCTTGCCGGGTCTTCTCATGCACAGCATACTTCCATAGGTCTCGGTCTCCAGTCATTTCCATGGTGAGACCTAACGTCCGAAGGTCGTGCTTCACCACCTCGTCCCAGGTTTTCCTGGGTCTACCTCTTCCACGGGTTCCCTCAACTGCTAGGGATTGGCACTTTCTCACACACCTATCTTCATCCATTCTCGCCACATGACCATACCAGCGCAATCGTCTCTCTTGCACACCACAACTGATGCTTCTTAGGTACAACATTCCTCTCAAGGTACTAACGCTCTGTCGAGTAAGTACACTGACATTACACATCCATCGGAGCATACTGGCTTCGTTCCTCACGAGCTTACGCATGTCTTCAGCAGTCACGGCCCATGTTTCACTGCCATGTAGCATAGCTGTTCGTACACATGCATCATACAGTCTGCCTTTACTCTGAGCGAGAGGCTTTAGTCACCAGCAGAGGTAAGAGCTCCCTAAACTTTGCCCAGGCTATTCTTATTCTAGCAGTTACACTTTCAGCGCCCACCACCCCCACTACTTGGTCACCTAGATAGCGGAAGCTATCAACTACTTCTAGTTTTTCCCCCGGAAAGTGACGGAAGTTGTTTTCTGCAGATTTTCGGAGGTCAATGCTCCAGAGCATCTGCCACATACAAAAACTATCTTCCCAGTTAGCCTACCTTTGACATTGCTGCACCTCTTATGTGTCCATAGCTTACACTGGGTACATCTTATAGAGTTTCTACCTACACCTTTTCTACAGATCGAGCAGGGCCATCTTCCTGAGGATATTTGTGGATTGTCTACCTTTCTACTTATTAGTACTTTGGTTTTAGCTAGGTTGATTCTAAGGCCCCTCGATTCTAAACCCTCCTTCCACACCTGGAACTTCTCCTCCAGTTCTGTTAGTGACTCAGCGATTAGAGCGAGGTCGTCAGCATAGAGGAGCTCCCAGGGGCAACCTGTCTTGAATTCCTCCACAATTGCCTGGAGGACTATGATAAATAGGAGGGGGCTGAGTACTGAACCCTGGTGGACCCCAACCTCTACTTTGAATTCTTCTGTGTACATGTTGCCAACTCTAACCTTACTTACGGCATCTCTGTACATGGCTTGCACAGCCCTCACCAGCCATTCATCTATTCCTAGTTTCCTCATTGACCACCAGATGAGGGATCGGGGGACCCTATCAAAGGCTTTCTCCATGTCAACGAAAGCCAGGTACAGGGGCTTATCTTTGGCTAGCTATTTCTCCTGCAGCTGCCTTACCAGGAATATAGCATCAGTGGTGATTTTCCCTGGGACAAACCCAAACTGCATCTCATCTAAACTAACTCTCTCTCTAATTAGTTGGGCTATGACCCTCTCCGTAACCTTCATTACCTGATCCAACAGCTTGATACCTCTGTAATTATTTGTATCCAGGGCATCACCTTTACCTTTGTAGCAGTTGACTAGTATGCTGCTACACCAGTCATTGGGTATGACTCCTTCGTATCACCTGGTTGACTATACGGGTGACTAGGTTATAGCCGACACTGCCAGATATTTTGAGCATCTCTGCAGTAATTCCTGATGGGCCTGGGGCTTTCCCTGTCTTCATGCTTCTAATTGCCTTAGCTACCACGGAACTATCAACTCGGATAGCTGGTCCCTCTGTTGGGTCAACATTCGGCAGACTCTCTTTATCCCACTCATTTTCTTTATTCAGCAACCTTTCATAGTGGCATCTCCAAACCTCTCTCTTTGCATCCTCATTTAGCGCAAGTGAACCATCATCCATGCGAACACACTTCTCTCCTACCACATCATGATTCTCTCTCACACACTGTCTTGCAACACGAAATACCTCAAGTCTTTCATCCTCACGGCTCAGAACATTGGCAAATTTTTTCTTATCCGCTTCCCCTCTGGCTAAATAACCTGTCTCCTAGCTTCCCTTTTGGCTGTCTGATACAATTCCCTGCTACCACCGTTCTTCCAGTCCTTCCAAGCCTGTCTCTTTTGTCTAATAGCCCTGTCAACCACAGTGTTCCACCACCATGTTACTCTGGGTCGAGATGGTACTTTGCTCCATCCACAGATCTGGTCAGTGGCTGTCAGCAGGTTGTCCCGTAGGAATCTCCAGTTGTCTTCCACATTAAGTGAAGCTATATCCCCTTCTATTTCGTCAGAGGCTTTGAGTAGTATGTCTCTAAATCTCTGTCCATTTGCAGGATCTTTAAGCTTCCAGACCCTTCTCCTCCAAGCTGGTCTTCTTCTGGGCAACCATTTAGCTCTGATCCTGAAGTCGCTAACTACTAATCTATGTTGGGGAGTACATTCTTCACCTGGGAAGGTTTTGGCATTTATAATCAGCCCTCTTTCCCTTTTTCTGGCAAGGATGTAGTCAATCTGGCTGGTGTGTCTGCCAGAACGGTAGGTGACTAGATGAGAGGTGGGTTTCCTGAAGTGGGTATTGCAGACCATAAGGTCATTTGCATCGCAGAACTCCAGCAGCCTGGTTCCTTCCTCATTTCGAGAGCCAAAACCGTAGCCTCCATGGACGCCATGGAAGCCCCCGACATGTCGTCCAACATGTCCATTGAAATCACCTGCCACGAAGAGAAGGTCACTGTCATTTGTCAATGAGGTAGTCCGCAATAGGGTGTCATAGAATTGGTCTTTTTGTCCTTCCGGTAGCCCTGGTTGAGGGGCATATGCCGAGATGATGGTAGCTGTCCTATGGTGAAGAACTAATCTAATTTTAATTACTCTGTCACTTACTCTGACTACCTCGATTACCTTACCTACCCATTTCTCCACAGGAAGTATACCCACGCCCCCGACTCCGTCAGTGTTCCCTGCCCAGAAAATCTTGTACCTGTGTTCCTTGCCTGTGAGGAGCCTAGCAGAACCTCCTCTCCACCTTACTTCCTGGATACAGCATACATCCACATTGCATGGGAGAGGTTTTGTATCCAGGAGATGGGACTCCGCATCAAAGATGTTGAAATTGAAGACAGTGGATTGTACACATGT
>NW_021832707.1:5000-20000 GCF_006345805.1 Octopus sinensis | reverse complement strand
ATTGCTCCGCTCGTCGTTCATAAAAAATTCCGCGTTAACAGCCCTTCTTATCTTGTTTTTCCTTGTCCTGTCTTTTACTGTTTATAATTTGTACTGTCGTTACTGTCCTGCTTTTGTTACCATTTTTACCCCTCTGCGAAAAGATCTCAGAATTTTAATTGATTTGCTTTTCGCAGGAAGGAAAGTTTCTTGTCGAAGATACGTCTCGCTTTTATCCTTCGAAACGTAGAGTAGATGAAACCATAGCGACTGAAGAAGGGTTTTTTTTCTTTGTGTTAATTGTCCTGTACTCTATTTTTTGTTGTTTTAAAAAAAATGTCCAGTTCCTTTGGTTTGTGTCTATGTTTTCGTTTCTCATTGTGTTCGACGTCCTTTTGGTGTCCTGTACTCATATATGCGTGTATATGTACATGTAGAGGTAGGTACGTACATATATGTTTATATATATGCATATGTTTTATTTTATTTATTATATATTATATATATATATATATATATATACACATATATATAAGGCTACATGCATATATGTACACATATACATTGATGCATAAGTGTATCTCTCTGGCTGATTTAAAAGCATTCCAAAGACATTTTTGCTGTTTTTAAGTAAAACTATTGGTCAACAATGCCAATGCGATATTTCTCTCTCACCATCACAGCAGACAGGCTGACAGGCTGGCTGGTTGGCTGGCTGGTTGGCTGGCCGTTTGTGGCTCTTGTCACTTAACCAGGCAAACGTAGATCAGTGTTGGGAACGGTGTCACGTGGTGACACTTGAGACATTGATGACGACACAGTTGAAGTTGTCTTCGTTTAATTCGAGACTTAAAAAAAAAAAATTTAATCTAATTTCCCCTTATTGATTTCAATAAAAGCATCATACAAACAAACAAAAAAAAAAATATATATAAAATAACATCCCTAAAATAAAACAAAAACAAGTCACAACAAAAATAATAATGATGACGTCGACGATGATGATTATGATTATGATAATGATAATAATAATAATAATAATAATGATGATTATAATAATAATAATAATAATAATAATGATGATAATAATAATAATAATATAATAATAATAATAATAATAATAATAATAATAATAATAACAACAACAACAATATTAATTATAATCATGATGATCATTATGATAACGACGATGATGATAATGTTGAAGATAATGTTGATAATAGTGATGATGTTGATAACGATGATGATGGTGATGATACTACTGCTACTACTTCTACTTTTACTACTACTACTACTACTACTACTACTACTACTACTACTACTACTACTACTACTGATGATGATAATAACTATGGTGGTAGAAACGATCTTTTGTATAAATAATAACAGAAATAGAAAAAAAAAACATATTTACGAAAGAGGGTTGCACTCTTGGAGCTGGTAAAATATTATTTCCTCGCCGGGTCTCTCCTACAAATGGCGTTTATCGACGTCTACTCAGAAACGAAGCGGGCATTAACCAATATGGCGACGGGTGGCTTTCGTTTTCCTGTCGTCAAAACCACTGAACTCTACATCTCCTGCCGTTATACATGTATGTATGTATGTATGTCCTTACGTACGTAGTACGTATGTGTGTATGTGCGTACGTACGTACGGATGTATATATGGATGTATCGATTTCCTCCCCCTCTCTCTCTCTCTGTCTCTCTGTCTCTCTCTCTCTCTCTCTCTCTCTCTATCTATCTATCTATCTGACACGCGCTGAGACTGCGACATCTCCGGCTCTGTACTGGCAATGTCTATCTAGGTACAGGTGCACAAGTGTGCCATACGTCAGACGTCGAAATGCTCGCAGAGTAACTTGAAATGTGGTGTTTTGCCCAAGAGTAAAACGCTCAGCTTAGTCTGGAATCGAAACTGCGATCGCGCGATGGTGAGTGCAACGACCTAACCACTAGGAGCATATGTGTCTTTGTGCTTGTGCTGTGTTTGAATCCTCACCACCACTTGACAGCCGCTGTTGGTTTGCTTTCGTCCCCCGTAACGTAGCGGTTCGATGAACGAGACCGATGGGGGTGCGTAATAAGTACCAGCCTTAAAAATTAAATAGCAGCATCGTTTTATTCGACAAAACCCTTCAAGGTGGTGCCCCAGCATGGTCGCCGCCCGATAACTGGAACAAGTGACAAATTACAAAGTAAAATGTAATGGTTTGTTCGATCTGAAAGGAGAAATTTAACTGTTGTTTCTAGCATGTCTAGAAACCACATAAAAGACCCTTGCTGCTTTAGTTGTTATTGTTTAATTCAAGCAACGATCAAAGGCCAATGATCAAAGTAGGCTTACAATAAAACCGCGCCAGCCGTGACCATCCAGTCGCTTTTATATATTTTATTTTATTCGTTCCTTTATTGCCACCTCGGCCGTATTTTATAGCTGTCAGTTCTTTGATCTGTTTTTTTTTTTATTATCATCTCACTGATTTCATTTAAATCTTTTTATCAGACATCTTATTCATCCCTTTATATTTGCTATCATAAACATGCATGCATTTACAGGGCTTGTGGTATTAATTCCACTCCCTTTCCCGTAGCCTTTTACTACAAGTGGCATCTGGGCCTTGCTTGGAGAGAGGTTGAACAAGGAAACATACAATACTGGGACGATAGCTAAACTATATTTTCCCTCTATGATCCGAGGTAAATTTAGCTGCTGTTTCTAGCATATCAAATGACTGCGCAGAGGCCACCACGCTGGTTTGTTCTCCAGTGTATTATACACCAGAGAAAGGCTGTGAGCTGGCAGAAACTTTAGCACGCCGGGCGAAATGCTTAGCGGTATTTCGTCTGTCTTTACGTTCTGAGTTCAAATTCCGCCGTGGTAATAATGAGAATGGTTTCAAATTTTGGTAGAGGATCATCAATTTCTGGGGAGGAGTTAAATCGATTACATCAAACCCCAATACTTAACTGACACTTATTTTACCGACCCCGAAGGGACAAAAGGTAATGTCGATCGCGGTGGAGCTCGAACTCAGAAAGTAAAGACGGACTAAATACTGCTAAGCATTTTGTTCGGCGTGTTAACGACTCAACCTTTCTCTAGTATACAGCAATAAGACAATATTGTTTCATATATATATTTTTTTTATTAAGGAAAGATACAAAAATAATAGGTTTATAAGCTCTAAAATTCACTCGTCAATTGTCCACGGCCATATAGCGTAGTGGTTAAGAGCGCGGGATACTAACCCCAAAGATCCGGGTTCAATCTAATAATAATAATAACATATGCAAAAGGTACTCCATTAGTCAAATAAAGGTTTGGGTTCTAAATTCCACCAAAACACCTGATGAAGGTTGGAAATTACATCAGTTGAAATGTTGTGGTGACAACAAACAATGTAAATAGTGTACAATAATAAGACTTAAGGGGTATTGCATCTGGATATTTCTGAGTGTCGTGAAAGGAATTATGTCCACGTTGTTTAGGCGCTATGATGTAGAGCTATGGTGTTGAGTAGTGCTGTATATCCGGGTATTTCTAGTTATTGGAGGGTGAAGGAGCATTGTATATATATATATATATATATATATATATATATATATATATACACACGTGGATGCGCAATGACCCAGTGGTTAGGGCAGCGGACTCGCGGTCATAAGATCGCGGTTTCGATCGTGAGTGTTTATTGAGGCTGTACTCCCTGCTGTACTCTTTCACCACAACTTTCTCTCACTCTTTCTTCTGTTGGCCTGCTCGAAGGCATTGTGATGGTCTGGTCGGTCATGTGGTCACGTGATATATATATATACATTTAGATAAAAATAATTGGGCGGGTTTATAGAGTTATCCAGGGTTTCGCGTTCGTAAAGCGTTTAACTTTACATACGTCTCAGCTAAACCAACCACCAAACTCGACTACACTGAACAGTAGCAAGGATCTCGCCTTCTCCATCTAAAATAAGGACGCAGTAGTGTAGCAGTTTCTGCTTCAAGGGTCCACAACTATTCAACATTCGGCCGAACAGCTCCAGAGGTTTTCGAGTTGTAGACGTGGAGGTGTTCAAAGAACGTCTGGACAAATTCTTGTCTGAGGTTCCAGATGAATGCACATCGCAGCAGAGGCACAACGAGAAGAGCAGTTTCGTCCAACGGGCTGCTTCACCAGAAACTGTACAGAAAAGAGAAGACGGTACTCCAGCATGGCCTCAGCCTCTAGCTGAATCTAATAAAGAAGACATATACATATAGGCACAGGAGTGGCTGTGTGGTAAGAAGCATGCTTCCCAGCCACATGGTTCCGAGTTCAGTCCTACTGAGTGGCACCTTGGGCAAGTATCTTCTGCTATGGCTTCGAGCCGACCGAAGCCTTGTGAGGGGATTTGGTAGACGGAAAATGAAAAGAAGCCCGTCGTGTATATAAATATGTATAAATATATATGTGTGTGTGTCTTTGTGTTAGCGTTCGTCCCCCTACTATCGTTTGACAACCGATGCTGGTGTGTTTACGCCCCCGAAACTTGGTGGTTCGGCAAAAGAACCACCCGATAGAATAAGTACTAGGCTTACAAAGAATAAGTCCTGGGGGTCGATTTGCTCAACTAAAGGCGGTGCTCCAGCATCGCCGCAGTCAAATGACTGAAAAGTGTAAAAGAAAAGAAAATTGATGCCATTAGGGAAATGTTTAACGTTTACACGGTTGTTAGCGTTCTTGTTATTTAGCCCCAGGTCAGGCCGTCTGGATCAAGTAGACCTACTACCAATGGCATCCAAGCATTGCTGTCCTATTGTTTCTTATATACGCCTAAATTATCAAGTGTACTTTCCTTTCTATAGATAGTAATTTGTAATTTGGAGGAGAATTGGTAGTTATTTCTAGCATTTCAAGCACGAAAATAATCAGCTCCCACAGTGGTTGGTTAGTTGTTGTTTAGCTCAGGGTCAGCCCTGAATGAGCAGGACTCTGATCAAAGGTGTTCTAGCTATGACTGTTCTGTTATCCGCTGTTATCCAATTATTTTCGACAATATGGTTGCTATTTCTTGCAGATTGACAGACTCCGTAGTGGTTCCTTGTGTTGTTTACGATGGAAGAGGATATTAAATTCTTCAAACGTGCAATGGTTGTCTGTAGAATGCAAGGCAGACGGCTTTGGTCCTGTCGAAAATATCAAAGCTAAAAAAAATAACCTAAAAACGACGTCGCATTAAAGATGGCGTATGATGTTGGTTGTAATCAGAGAATAGAGGGAGGAGAGGATAATATGGGAGTAAGAAAGATAACGAGAGAGAGGGAGAGAGAAAGAGTAGAGGGAGACAGTGGAAGTTGGAGGGAAATTAGGAGATTGGAGGAAAAGAATATTTGAGACATGAGGGTTATAGTAGGAGGTAACCTATCTCTCCTCTCTCTCTATCTCTACTATCTATCTATCTATCTATCTATCTATCTATCTATCTATCTACTATCACTGTCTGTCTTTCTATCTATCTATCATCTATCTATCTATCTATCTATCTATCTATCTATCTACCTATCTATCTATCTATCTATCTATCTATCTATCTATCTATCTATCTATCTATCTATCTACGCATACGCACATACACACATATGTATATGTATGTATGTATATATATATATATATATGTTATATATATAGATATATAAGTATATATATATATATATATATATATAATATATATATATATATATTAAATATATATATATATATACATATACACACACGTGAGAATGTGAGAAAGGTTATAGGGTATAGGGAAAGAGAAAGAGGAAGAGAGAGAGAGTGAGAGAGAGAGAGAGAGGAGAGAGAGGGAGAGAGAGAGAGAGAGCAGTGTGTGTGCATAGAAAATTGAGAGAAAGTTAGAGAGAGGCAGCATCTGCGCATATTATGCCTGTGGTGTTACTGTTGCCTGCCCCCCACCCTCACGCCATCCAACCCTGGCCGAGCAGATAGGCCCATGATCAAAAGCATTCCAGCTGCAATCATTCCATGTACATAGTGGCTTGTTGGAATACCTTGGATAATGTGTCTTGGCCAGTGTTAGGAAAAGGTAGCTTGTTAATTGAGAGAGATTTGGCTGCTATATTTAATAGAACGTGGAAACACGTAGAGGTTCCCTGCGTTGATTCTTTGCTGGTGGGTGAAGATAGATTGGTAGATGCATAGCTAGGTAGATGGATAGATAGATAGATAGATGGATAGAGAGGGGGATAAGGATGGAATTTGAACGAAACTGGGAGAGAGTGAGAGAGAAAGATAGAAAAATTATGTTTGTGAAAGGGGAAAAGTGGGAGGGAGCGATACAGACGACATTTGAAGAAGGGGAGAGCGGAAAGTAAAAGAAAAGAAGGGAGAGTAGTTATCAGACGATATAAAGAAAGAGTGAACAAGAGGAATAGTAGGAGAGCGACAGAAAGAGAAAGAGAGAGAGGGGGAGATAGAGATAGAAGAGTAAGAAAGATTGGGAGAGAAAGACGAAGGGGAGGAGTGAGATTTGTGAGGCTTAAACATATAAAGATATAGGGAGTAGAAGAGTATGTGTGTGTATGCGTGTGCGCGTATGTGTGTGTATGAGTGAGTGAGAGAGAGAGAAATAGAGAGATAGAGTGTGTGTAAGAGAGGGAAATGGAGAGAGAGAGATACCAAGCGAGAGACAGAAAGATATATAATATATATATATATATATAAAGATAGATAGATTGATAGATAGGGAGAGACAGTTGGCAAGACGAGACGATAAATATATGAAAGAGAAGAAAAAGAAACTAAGACAACAGAGATGGGTAGATAGATAGATAGAGATAGAGAGACAGGTAGGAAGACAGGGTGAGGGAGAGAGAGAGAGATACACACACAATGAGAGAAAGTTATGTGAGATAGAGATTATGAGAGAGTGAAAAAGTGAAAGCTAGTAACGTAACAGATGTACAGGGAGAGATATAGAGGCTTATGTAAGGCAGTAGGTTGGAGAGATAGAACGACAATGAGTGATGTGTCAGAAAGAAAGAAAGAAAGAAAGAAAGAGGGAAAGAGAGAGAGAGTGAGAAAGAGGGAAGGGGGTAAGGTATTGCAGAGGGTGTGAAAAAAGATAAGGAGAGAGCCATATAGAGAGGGGGTAAGGAGTAGAAATTGAAAGGAGGAAGAGAGCGGGGGAGCAGTTTAATAAAAATGGTTGAAAGCAGACGAGATAGAAAAGTGCGGAGAGGAGAGATGGGGGGAGGGAATGAGGTGAGGAAGGAAGGGAGGTGCAAAAGGAGTAACGTCGGAGTTGGGTATGAAGTGATGGAATTGCAGAATTAGTGATGCTGAACGAATACAAAGGGATTATAGACGGAGGTGGTGACGGTGGTGGTGGTGGTGGTGGTGGTGGTGGTGGTAGCGGTGAGCGAGATGGAAGTGGAGAGGAAGTAAGGGAGCTTGGAGATAAAAATAGGGGTTTAGGAGAAGAACATTAAGGCAAAGTTAAAGGCAAAGTAGGGGCTCGGGGCGGAGGTAGGAAATAGCAGGCGAGATGAAAGATGAAGCTATACGCTTTATTATATCCCTTCGGGAGCCAATAGAAAGCTATACTTGATATCGAATATATATATATATATATATATATATATATATATATATTATATATATATATATACATTTACATACATACATATATATGCGTACATATATATCGTTATACACACAGACATATATATGTATATATATATGCATATGCGTATATGTATCGATAATATATTTTATACAACAGCGTCAGTAGCAAGCTCTACTTAATGGTATATTTCCTTCCGATAGACGCTATAGTAAAAATATTCTCTATGCCATATTCCCCATAGATCTCTACGGTAAGTTATTAAGCAATGCAATTGTTTGACCTGGTACAAATAGCGATCGAATTTTTTTTTTTTTTGCTTGTTTATTTCGAATCCTACCCTGCTATCTTAAAAAAAAGGATACATTAGATAATATAGTGATGCAGTCCTAGATATCCTATGTCCTTAAAGAAATTAATAAATAAATAAAAAGAAAGCGGAATACTAAAGCCTGGAACGTGTTTGATCATTGGCCTGCTGCTAAGTCAAGACTGAGCGGAAACTTAACAAAATCAACAACAGTAAGAAAGATACTACGAATTACGAACACATCATACATACTCCTTCCCATAAACACAAACGTATGTGTTTGAGTGTATTGAAAATACACGCAAAGTTTTTTTTAGAAGTTCTAATTACAGCAGCTTCGTACCGGTTTTACATTTGCATGATTTTCAAAAATAAATATTGTTGTAACTTACTTTGTACAGCTTCGTTAATAATAACAAAAACAAAAGTAGATACTTGTAGTAATATTGGCGCCGTACAATTGTCACTGGATAATGTACAGTTTTGAATAGTTCCTTTACACGTCTAATTTTTGTATATTTGTTGGCTAAAAGCCGTTGACTGAAACAAATATACACTTTTTTATATATTGCCATAATTTATTGAGTCGTGGCTTTATCAATTTATACGTATAAATTCGGGAAACTGTTTGTTACACAAATGCTCATTAACGGTTAATTTTCGAATAACGGCCTCTCGAATTTGTTGACGATGAGCAGTCATTCCATTTCGCAACGTTAGTTCTATCTAGTGTTCATTACATCTTTTAGAGTTAGTAGCATAAATGAAATTTCTTAACAGGCGAAGCGGTTTCTTTTACTGTAAATTTTTTCTTAACTTTAACTCATACTCTGTGCTGCCGGTCAGACGATTAATACAGATTTCGCATTTGGGATGACCAGACATTTTCTATTGTGTTAGGTTTCATTTTTAGCAAACAATTTGATGATAGTAATTTTATGGTTGAATGAGAGGGAGTGAGAAAGAGTGAGAGAGAGCGAGTGAGAGAGAGAGGGAGCGAGAGAGAGAGAGAGAGAGAGAGAGAAATACGAGTTAGCTTATAGTAGAGGTTACCATTGCTGTTCCGGTCTCGGTGTTTAGGCTTCTACATGATGCAAATACATTTCTCTGAATCCCTGTATGAAGTTCTAGGTATATACAAAAAAATATCAGGAGTGGTGCGTGGTAAGAATATTGCTTCCCAACCATATGGCTCCAGTTTCAGTCCCACTGGGAGGCACCTTGGGCAAGTGTGTTCTACTGTAGCCTCGGGCCGAACAAAGCCTTGTGAGTGGATTTGGTAGACAGAAACTGAAAGAAGCCCGTCGTATGTGTGTGTATATGCGTGTCTGTGTTTGACCCCCCCCCAATCGCTTGACAACCGATGTTGGTGAGTTTACGTCCCCGTAACTTAGCGGTCCGGCAAAAGAGTCCGATAGAATAAGTACCAGGCTTACAAAGTCCTGGGGTTGATTTGTTAGACTAAAGGCGGTGCTCCGGCATGGCCGCAGTCAAAATGACTGAAACAAGTAGAAGAGGAGAAGAGTAGAAAAGTATGTATGTATGTATGTATGTATGTATGTATGTATGTATGTATGTATGAATGTATCTATCTATCTATCTATCTATCTATCTATCTATCTATCTATCTATCTATCTGTCCATCTATGTATTTGTCTGTCTGTCATTCTGTCTCTCTATCTCTCAGTCTATCTATACATGTATATGTATACATATATTGTGTGTGTGTGTCTATATATATATACATACATGCAAACACACAAACACATAGACACACACAGAGAGCTACATACATATATGTATATGTTTTTATGTAATCTTAGCCTGTTCACATTCATAGTTATAGTCTGTGACTGCGCATGCGTGTGCTTGGTGATAACATTCGTAGGATTTCCATTAAGCATCAACTACTCAGAGATCATTTAACGAGACAATTCTTCACATCTTCACAGCTTCACATTGACATCGATGCTGACAAGAAAGGTGATGACGTCGACACCTTTTTATACACAAACACAGAGAAGTAGATAGATAGATAGATAGATAGATAGATAGATAGATAGATAGATAGATAGATAGATAGATAGATAGATGGATAGATAAAGACAGATAGATAGATAAATAGATAGACAGATAGAGATAGATAAATAGATAGATAGATAGATAGATAGACAGGCATAGATAAATAGATAGA
Organism: Octopus sinensis; assembly: GCF_006345805.1. NCBI lineage: Eukaryota > Metazoa > Mollusca > Cephalopoda > Octopoda > Octopodidae > Octopus > Octopus sinensis. The sequence goes on along the minus strand of NW_021832707.1, from coordinate 9,898 downwards.
TAGATAGGCAGATAGACAGGTAGATAGATAAATAGATAGACAGAGATAGAATAATAGACAAATAGATATATAGACAGATAGGTAGATAGCTAGATAGATAGATAGGCAGATAAATAGACAGACAGATATATAGATAGATAGGTAGATAGATAGGTAGATAGATAGATAGATAGATAGATAGACAGATAAATAGATTGAGAGAATAAGAAATAGAGAAAGATAGAGATAGTTAGAGAGAGAGAGAGAGAGAGAGAGAGAGAGAGAGAGAGAAAGAGAGACAGGGAGAGAGAAAACTTGAAAACGGACGTTGAAGAGCGGCGATGAAAGGAAAGCGAATGACTTGCGTGTGTTTGTGTGTTTGTATGCGTGTCGTACATTTTGATTGTTAAATAAACTCCATGACTAATTCAGACATAATTTGAACTAAGTATTTAATAAAACCAATTTAGAAGGATGTGTGACACATGACAAACAATCCTTGATAACTAGCTATAAGGTTTCAATCTTTCTAACCCGCCAGCAATGGCTACAAGGCGCCATGTTGTGGGACCGGAAGGAATTGCGGTAAATAGATTTAGATTCAGATTGGCAAATAGAAACCATACGAGAGTCCTCCCCTTATCAACACCCTGTCAATGAAGGTGACGGTGATGGTTGTGGTGGCGTTGGGTGGTGGTGCTACTGGTGGTGGTGCCGGTGGTGGTGCCGGTGGTGGCGTTTACGTTTTCGAAATGTCTGGTTTGAGTCTTGTCTCTCTTATACACTCTCTTATCCAACACTAAACATCTATCACACTCTCCCTGTCTCTCTCTCTCGCTCATGTTTTGTTGCACACGATTGACTCTCCTTCTCCCCCTCTCTATTTCACAGAAGGCACTTCTTCTTCTTCTTCTTCTTCTTCTTCTTCTTCTTCTTCTTCTTCTTCTTTTCACCACCCTTCCTTCTCTCCTCCTTTGCTTCTTCTTTTTCTTCCTCTTATACCTTTTACCTTTTTTTAACCTTCATTGTCTTTTCCTTTTCTTCTGTTGTTCTTTTCCTTCTTTCACCATCTTCCCCTCATTCTAAAATATGCAGTTCTACGCTTATCGCATTCGTTTCTACCAATTCTACAAATAAGAAAGCAGCAACATGCGACAACATCACTTCAACCTGAAGATGGAACAATGATACTCTGGAAATAAATGTTTTTCTAATGCAAAATTTTCGAGGCTAAAACGAACGAGAAGAATTCAATGTAGATAGCCATGAGTATTTTCTAATTCCAAAGAAAAATTAAATACAGCTGAAACTTAAATTGATGTTGTTTCTATTGAAAATTCTATACTATTTATGACACTTCAAAAGATATTTAGCTAATGAGTTAAAGAAACGTTTAGCAATACATCTGCGCTGGAATAACCATTAAGTCAAATAAGCCCGTTCTTAGGACATCAAGGGAAGTGACGGACACCATAGAAATGGTAGATGGTTTACGGCACAAAAGAAATCACTTTAAACTTATTAAAATAATATTCGAAGTGGTTTATATGATCGGAAATATGGTTTCGAAGTGTTCATGGTATCATAGTGAGGATTTTATCAAAGACTTTGAAATTTAAAAAAAAAAGTAGGAGAAAACTTTCCAAATATAAATAAAGAAAAATATATAAAAATAAACATTATTTGCCATCTTGCTTTTCGTTTTATTTCATGGTTTATAATTGTTTACATTTTGAATAGTGGAAACGCAATAGCAGTGGTTAGGGCAGCGGACTCACGGTCGTCAGATCGCGGTTTCGATTCCCAGACCGGGCGTTGTGACTGTTTATTGACCGAAAACACCTAAAAGCTCCACGAGGCTCCAGCAGGGTGTGGTGGCGAACCTTGATGTACTCTTTCACCACAACTTTCTCTCGCTCTTTCTTCCTGTTTCTGTTGTACCAGTAATTCAAAGGGGCCAGCCTTGTCACACTCTGTGTCACGCTGAATCTCCCCGAGAACTACGTTAAGGGTACATGTGTCTGTGGAGTGCTCAGTCACTGGCACGTTAATTTCACGAGCAGGCTGTTCCGTTGATCCGATCAACTGGAGCCCTCATCGTCGTAACCGACGAAGTGCCACGACGATATTTTGAATTACACATATATAAGAGCACCAACATCTTGTAAGTGCTTAGGGCCTCTCTGGGTCCTAATCCGGTCCTGCAGTACATGTTCTCACATTGAGAGTAAAAAGGGTATTAAAACCAAAAATTTTTACATTTTCTATTTTTACGTTTCTATAAATTCACATACTTTTATTTCTATAATTAGATTTATCCTTAGAACGTCTGCGTTTCAACGCTTCTTTCTAATAAACAATATCAGTATATAAATATTGTTTCAAATCCCATTTATTCAGTTCTATATTTAAGAGTTCTATTTTTGATGGATATTTGTCTTCATCTTGTTTGTTGTTAACACAACGTTTCGGCTGATATACCTTCCAGCCTTCATCAGGTATCTTTTGGAAATTTCGAACATGGGCTCTCATTCCTAAGATATTTGTCGATGTTGTTGTTGTTGTTGTTGTTGTTGTTATTATTATTATTATTATTATTATTATTATTATTATTATTATTATTATTATTATTATTATTATTATTATTATTATTAATAATTCAATCACTGCCTGGGATTGAACCCGAACCTTTGGGGTTAGTAGCTCTGTCTATTATTTTAACTTTAGCCCACGGGCATATGGCATAGAGGTTAAGAGCGCGGGCTACTAACTCCAAAATTCCGAGTTCGATACCAGGCAGTGACCTGAATAATAATAATAATAATAATAATAATAAAAACAACAACAACAAAACATCGAAAAATACCTTAGGAATGAGAACTCAGGTTCGAAATTTCCCCAAGACACCCGATGAAGGCTGGTGGGTATATCAGCCGAAACGTTGTGTTAACAACAAACAAGATGAATACAGATATCCGTCAAATGTAAATAATGTAAATAACTCATTTATTCAGTTTGCTAGACAGTAAATATTTGTTTCTTCATTAAGGTAATATAAACAAATCCACTGCTATGTAAACTTGTGTCAATCTCAATCTTTAGGTGTAAGACTTTAAATAATTCAAAGAAATATTGTTGGTGCTAAGTAATTGCTGGTCATAAAAATGACATGCGGTAATGAGTCCATCCTTTCGATATCACCCTTACTGTTAATTATCAAACTTAATACGTGACAAATAAGCTTATAGATTTTTACTGCATCTTAGCTACCCATAACTCTTTTTTTTTTTTTACTCTTTTTTTACTTGTTTCAGTCATTTGACTGCGGCCATGCTGGAGCACCGCCTTTAGTCGAGCAAATCGACTCCGGGACTTATTCTTTGTAAGCCCAGTACTTATTCTATCGGTTCTCTTTTACCGAACCGCTAAGTGACGGGGACGTAAACACACCAGCATCGGTTGTCAAGCAATGCTAGGGGGACAAACACAGACACACAAACATAAACACACATTCATACATATATATACACATATATATGAAGGGGCTTCTTTCAGTTTCCGTCTACCAAATCCACTCACAAGGCATTGATCGGCCCGGGGCTATAGCAGAAGACACTTGCCCAAGGTGCCACGCAGTGGGACTGAACCCGGAACCATGTGGTTGGTTAGCAAGCTACTTACCACACAGCCACTCCTGCGCCTACACCGGAAAAATTAACGTAATTCTTATTTATTCTCAAATCACTATCGAAAGAAATCAATGAAATTGCATGCATGATTATAATGCTATCAGAATAATGATTGAATATAATTCTTGGCGAAAGCTAATGCTCCCCGAAGCAAATATTTTGTAATCCAAGGATACAGTTCTGTAATACCAAACTAAGTAAATATAAAATAGTTGCTTATTACGAATACAGTTTCACCAATTAATGTCAGGAATACTGTTTTTCCATGAGAGTACATCGGTCAGTTTTGTAATTCTAAGATAAATTCGTCTCTGAGATATTTTTATTTGTCTAGTTCGGTTAGATTTGTAAACCCCCAAAAGTTGACTAGAAATATCCTACTTGTGGCCTTAAAGTCCCGTTACAGAGCTATTGTAGTTTCGTCGTCACAGAACAAGTCTTCATTGAAACATTACGAAAGGCCATCGGGTTGAAATACGGATTATCGTGGAACATAGTGAAAGATGAATTTCTATCTATCTATCTATCTATCTATCTATCTATCTATCATCTATCTATCTATCTATCTATCTATCTATCTATCTATCTATCTATTATCTATCTATCTATCTATCTATCTATCTATCTATCTATCTATCTATCTATCTATCTATCTATCTATCTATCTATCTATCTATCTATCTATCTATCTATCTGTGATACACGATCCCTTTTCATCGAAATTTTACATCTGTTTCCTTTTCCATCTTCGAAAAGAAAAGCTGTACATTTGTAATTGTCCCCTCTGTGTCCAGCTCTGTGTGGCCAATAAAGAAAGTTATCTATCTATCTATCTATGTGGCAAAAATGGTCAGTATGAAAGACGACACTATTTTAAGCGTAAATCTGTAACCAAAAGAGACAACGAGAGGTAAGGTGACTTACTCATGTGTTCATTTTCGAACTGTCTGAGGTGACCTTGGTCTTTTTTGTAGGTTTTTCTTTCCAGGGCTACACCTAAACTGTGAACTTTATTTATATATATATATATTATATTTTTTATACACCACACAAACCACAGATCCCTATTGATCGAACGTTTTTTTCTTTGTGTCCCACCCATCCCACCTCGAAAAGTAAAACCTCTACATTGTATTTCGTCCATTTTTATTCTGTGTTTAGCCCTGTGTGGCCACAATAAAAAGTTATCTATCTATCTTTCTATATCTGTGCCTCAGCCGGTGAATTGTC
>NW_021832706.1:0-30951 GCF_006345805.1 Octopus sinensis | reverse complement strand
TTCAAGTTATTTAATTAGAAAATATATTTTGTTATTTCAGATCTATAGTGAAAGAAGAAGAAGAAGAAGAAGAAGAAGAAGAAGAAGAATGAGGATGATGGTGATGAAACCAGCTGTTTTTGTTATTAAACGACAGGTCAGCGTTGATCAAGGAGACCTATGATCAAAAGATCTCCCAGCCCGGACAATCCCGTCTTTTATTCAGACATAATGAATCAGAACTCCATTATTTAATGTCTACTTCCGGTTTTAAAACAGACGGGTGTGGTGTGAGGAAAATTTGGCTATCAATGTTAACTGATATAACGATCATTTGCTCTTAATTATTTGTTGTTGTTGTTGTTGCTGATGCAGTAGTTGTTGCTTTTTTTGTTGTTTAGCCGGCAATCAATCCTGATTGAGTAGACCTTCCAGCCATGACCATCTCGTCTTACATTTTTCAGGTTGCATGCACCCAAAACCGCATCACAGAACATATTTCCCCTAGTTTAAGATCGTAAGGTATAATTTGAGGGACAATTTGACTGCTATTTCTGACAAGTAGAACGTCAATATGTTCTCCTTCGTTTATGACAAAACGGTAAATGACCTCGGTTGAATTCAAATTCAGAACGTAAAGAGCCGGAACAAATAACAGCGCGTTTCCTTCCGCATCCCACCGCTCTACAATTACAACTATAAGAGTTTCTAATAAAGGAGGTTCAGCAAATTAGAGCTCTGTCGATAACATAACACTTAAAGTACCAATACTTGATTGGTACTTTATTTCATCAACCGGAAAGGAAAGGTAATGTATGTATTTATTCTTTTACTTGTTTCAGTCATTTGACTACGAACATGCTGGAGCACCGCCTTAAAGGGTCATAGGCCACGGAGGCACGAACATACCAGCATCGGTTGTCAAGCCATGGCAGTGGGATGGAAACAGACACACACAGAAACAAACACACACACACACATACACACACACACACAGAAAAAACACACACACACACATACACACACACACTCGCACACACACACACACACACACCACACATATATATATATATATATATATTATATATTATATATATATATATATATATATATATATATATATATACTATATATTATATATATATGTATGTATATATATATGTATGTGTATATAACCGCGTGTGTACCGTTGGCGATTTTTTTTCTGTCTCCCTTCTCTGGATCTTTCCTTCTCCTATGTTTCCGATGAAGAGCTCCGATCGAAACGTTAAACTTTCCTTCTTTCCTGACCGTCCAATAATACTATATTTGTTCCACGTCCTCGCGTTGTTGTGTTTTTTTTTATGTGCTTTCATGTTTGGATTAACTATGTATATATAACGCCCTACAATCGGTTAGTACTAATAATTCTTCCGCACATGTATGTACATAAAGACTTCTCCTGAGCAAGACTTCCTTTGTTTGCAAAGAAGGCGAGTGGTTGCGCCGACATGCAAGTCTATCTCACCGTGCCGTCCTTGTTTATCGAAGAGTAAGGCTGCCGACTGTCGATTTGGACCGACACTGTTTGGCACCGGTGTCGCCCCAAGCATTGCTGTCAGAACGCAGAGAGCCGGAAATGATATACGTTACACATTACATACACTCACTCACACTTTAAATATATGTCTATATATGTAGATAAGCATGTATATTGACGGATTAACAATAATCCTAGAATAATGATAAGCTTCTCGCGTGGGCGTATAATAAACACGGTTACAACGAGAATAATATGTAATCTTGCAGCTGTTATACATCCTTGCACATCTACTGTGTAATTTTTCCACATTCATTAATTTTATTTATTTATATATTTTCAACAAACCCTGGGTAGACTTCATTTCAATATGCTTCTTCCCCATTCCTTTACTGAAATATATTTAAATTCAATTATAATTGACGAAATCCTGTCCCGGTTGCCGAACGGATGAAAACTTTGAAAGTCTAGAATTAACAACGGCAGTTTCTGAATGCAATCTTAAACCCAAATTCCATTGTATATTTAAACTTGTATATACACATACATATGTATGGACGTACATGCACGCGTCTTTATATAGACACATACACATACAAATACAGATTTATACAGACATACACATATCTATATACAAATGTATATGTGTGTGTGTGAGCGTGAGTTTATGCAGGTATGCGTGCACGAGTGCGTATGTGTTTAAATTTAACATGGGCATAAAATAGGGTTTCATGTAGGAAGCCGTTTCTACACATATCTGATGAATCGACACTTAACAATATGCAGAAATAATACTGATACGATGTATTATTCCATACATCATATAATAATATATAAGTAATGATTTTCTAATAACGAGATGATGAAACAATTGTAGTATTATGCAATAAGATACTCAATCCATTATCTTTTGTTAATGCTTTTCTATTATATACAGTAATCCTTCGACTATCGCGTTCCAAACACTCCGCGATAGATGAAAATCCGCGAAGTAAAAACAGTACTGTACTGTATATTTTTTGTATATATTTATTTTATTACAAATGCAAAAGAACACCCCAGAAGAATCGACGTAAGCTTAAATAATAAACCACGATAAGTGAACCGTGAAATGGCGAAGGATTACTGTGTATATATATATATGTGTGTATGTGTGTGTGTGTGTGCGTGTGTCTATGTGTGTGTGTGTATACACATATATATAAAGAGACGAGGGGAGGCAAAGAGCGACAACAAAAAGACAGATAGACAAAATGAGAGAGAGAGAGTGGGGAGACAGAGAGACATAGAGATACAAGGGCGGCCAACTAACAGTGTCGTAAGGGCGCTGAGTAGATTGTTTTACGGTAATCGTTCTGGAGCCACATGCTCTGATGTCAGATTCAACGAGGTTGAATTGATCTTTCATCATCTCGTGGTCGATAAATATATAGTACCAGTCCTGTGTCTTCTACTGGAATCAATTATTCTCTTTCCTCAGCACTTACTTTCTCACCATCCGTTTTTTTTTTCTTCCGGAAGAGATCGGCTTTGTTCAGATTCTTGAGAAGGATGGTCACCGCCAAATCTTACAAAAAGTCTAACACATACCATATGTTACAACGGTACCCCTTCAATGACATCTTGTGTGTATGTATGCATGTCTGTATGTCTGCATGTATATGTATGCATGTATGTATTTATGTACATATACACCCACATTATCATATATTCAGAGAGACTACCGATTTCCTTGAAATTGATGATCCAGCACCTCTTTATTCCGGGTAATTAACGAGGGGCAATTTGAAATTCTTGTGGCCGCCAGTCTAGTTCGCTGTGCGTCCACATGTGGCGTTTGTGTATACCATGCATTCAAATACATTATTCACACTGCGCTTTTTAATGGCAATGCCAAACTTTTGGGGGATCCACTGCTTATTTAGCTTAAAGTTACCCTTAGCTATGTCTACTACTAGTAAGAGAATTGAGACCATCAGTGGTAGTAAACGCTCATCCATATGGATCTATGATAAATTAGAAGTGTTGGAAAGAACGAGTCGTGGTGTTTCGGTGCGCAAGCTGTTAGATATCTGTGACATTACAGAGCTATGCTGATGAATTATTATTACGTGGCCATGGATGGTCTGGTAATAGGGTGAAATCGTCAAATCTTGGAAACTTAGGAGAAACCTTTGAAAGCCAAGAAACAGTGGTGTGCCTGTACGTATGTTTGTGTGCCTGTATGTGTGGGTGGGGGTGTACGTGTGTAAGTCTCTGTGTGTGCGTGTGTGCGTGTGTCAGTGGCAAATGGTGGTCGTTGTATTGGGTGCGCTGCCACACCCAGTACCACCAAATTTCAAGCAGGGGTATAACAAAAGATTTCCATTAAGACTTATGATTGAATTAATGAGTAAGGCTAATATTTATAATGAATTTGCCATTTTCGATGGGTGTGCAGTGCACATCTAGCTCACCCAGAATATACGACCCTGATGTATGTATGTATGTATGTATGTACGTTTGGTTGCTGCCTCTTGCTATTTATTTCTCGAATGTTCACTCAATCAGATGACCATGCTGGTCGTCAATAAAGACGTGACTTAATCCAAATCGCTTCAGGGATTTCTCTGTCTCTTTGGTGAACACGTAATCCTACACAGAAAAATCTATCATTTTTATTGGTAGGGGGACAACTGTATTTCATTTGAAACCAAAATTTGAAGATCGTCTTTTAGCTTTGTTCTCCGCTTCGGATTTCTTAGTACGTCCTGAACTATCATTTGTAAGAGCATGTCTTTCTTAAAGAGAGAAACTACATTTGATATTTTACTAGAAGGCAATACTTAGTTTAAGTAAAATCCTGTTTAGACGTGTCGAATTTTGCTGTTTCTTGTATCAGTTGTCCATTCCCCTAGTGTGCTCTTCAAAACAAAAGGATTTAGCAATATGTCTGAAAGTTCGTAATTTTTATTTCTCAGCATGAGGACACAACATAAAGATTTCTTCTCTCCTATTTCAGATATATTTAAGCTGAGTCAGAATCTTGAGTTTTTCAGTTGCATGTAGCCGCAGTAGCTTCTACAGCCGTTCTTTGCCTTTCCGTTTTAACAAACCCTTTCTTATCATGGGTTTGCTTATATGTATTTCGAAACTGACGTAAAATAATACTTATTCATGGGCTTGAGTATTTTACATGATTAAGGTTGTAAAGGATTTTCTCAATTAACCTGGCATACGTTTCTACTGTATAGTTTACCGATTCTACGTCTACTCTCTAAACTGTTTCTTTTAACAGACATTTACATTTGAAGGTTACCTAGCTGTGCATTAGTAATTATCTTCAGACGGTGTCGTTTGTATCAATTTTTAGCTATGATTAGATATTCGTAAAATTTATATTACCTATGCCTCTATAGCTGACCATAACATAAATTTTGTTCACGATTTTATGATACTTCTATGAAGGAGGTAAGTGCCTGCAGAGGAACAAAGGAGGCCCAAGAAGATTTGCGAATACATTTAAACTATAAAGAGGGTTAAACCACAATTTTTCTGTTTTTAATGTTTGGTGTCAGAAAACAACTGAGTTTGTAGAGCACTAGAAAATGATTTGCAGTATTATTTCGTTGTACATTGAGGCAGCAATTCCTTCGATCACTCTGAATCGATAAAATATATACCAAGCAAGTACTAAAGTCGCTGAATCGATTATACCCTTCCTAATAAATTCGTCACCTCCAGCTAACAACAGAGTCTCTATGTTGTCGTTTAACGCACAGAAAATAACAGCAAAAATTACCTTAAAAATTGCCTAAATACAACTTTAAAATGAATGCCACACTGGAAAATGTAAACTCCTGATGCACTGTTGAGAAAAAGATAAAGTAGTTCTTAAACAGTGATAAAAAGACAGGATGGTCATTACTGGAATACTTTTCATATGTATACTCCACAAGAGTTTAAGTGAGGGTGAAGAACACTAACAGTAACATATTATAACCATGTAGTGAGTGATGTGAGAAATAGTCATTTACTCTAAGAAAGAGAAGCGGTGCTCCGAATCTTTGGCAAACCATTCCAGAATCTTGAGAATATTGAGGTCAACGAGTTCATTGTTAAGCTTACTATACTGAAAACTTCTACGTAGTATATATGCGTGTGTGCATGTGTGCTACGTGTGCGTGTGTGTATGCGTGCGCATGTGAGTGTGTGTGTGTGTGTGTGTGTGTGTGTGTGTGTGTGTGTGTGAGCGAGTGTGAAATAATAGATGAGATTATATCCTGTTTATTGTATGCACCGAGTATCGCTATTTTGTTCACATGTACAATAAAAGCTTATACATATATACACCCACACACAGCCTCCACATATAGATGTGTATATGTATGATTATACATACACATATATATATACGTTATACATATATACACGATATATAATATATATATATATATATATATATATATATATATATATATATATATATATATATATATGTATATATATAATATATATGAATGAATGACCGAATGTATATATGCATGTATGCTCATGTATGTATATATCCTACATGAATTGTAAGGGGTGCGGTAGGGGAAGAGTTACAAATACTTTCACTACTGTTGCAGATTATTTCCCTTCTCTCTTTTGTGTGACTTAATAAACATTCTTTGGTAATTAGATATTAATCTTTATTAAGTAATAAGGAAAAATAATTAACACGCAATTAAACTTCCCATACACCCCTAGAGGAAGTAGACGATTGTCACAAGCAGAAAAAATACTTTTATGACAACATAAAAAAATATTTTAACGCTTTAACTTCATTGTACTTAATTACATCAGTAAGGAAAGGTTTCCTTTTATTTTTTTTCTTTAGCATTTATGTATTAATTTATCTTGTTTTCTTGTAACTGAAGAAATTGGAAAACAACCCTATTAACAATGGGGTTAATTGCTAGTGAGTTATTCCATACATTTGGTAAAGTTTTGTTCGCTTACCCTCAGTTAGCTGTACGGGAAAATTGCGAGGAAATGCAAAAACTGTAATTTGAATGTATGTATATATAGTCATACCAGTCAAATCTCATTGCCACGATGTGTATGATATCAGAGCATTTTCAATGATTGAGGTCACAAATAAGCAACAGCCGTATCAAATAACTAAACATTATCATATAGGTGCAGGCGTGGCTGTGTGGTAAGTAGCTTGCTTACCATCCACATTTTGCCGGGTTCAGTCCCACTGCGTGGGACTTTAGGCAAGTGTCTTCTACTATAGCCTCGGGCCGACCAAAGCCTTGTGAGTGGATTTGGTAGACAGAAACTGAAAGACGCACGTCGAATATATGTATATATATATGTATGTGTGTGTATATGTTTGTGTGTCTGTGTTTGTCCCCCCAACATCGCTTGATAACCGATGCTGGTGTGTTTACGTCCCCGTAACTTAGTGGTTCAGCAAAAGAGATCCGATAGAATAAGTACTAGGCTTCCAAAGAATAAGTCCTGGGGTCGATTTGCTCGACTAAAGGCGGTGCTCCAGCATGGCCGCAGTCAAATGACTGAAACAAGTAAAAGAGCATTTGCAATGGAAGTAGTATTAGTACCGCGGATGTTTTGCTAGAACGCTGAATACTGCGGTTTTTTTCTTTGAGATGTCCTCCAATACATACGCATAAATATTGCCCAATGGTACTAGCGCTGCTTCAGTCGCCCATAATTATTTTTAAATAAACCTGATGGCTATAGGGGACATCAGTGACTGAAAAAGATATTGATATTCTATACATCGTGACAGTGAGATTTGCCTCGCATGCGATCACGGGACGCCTATCACTGAAGAATTACAGTACACTGAAATCATGTGATCTGTCAGTTCCAGCACACATACCAGAAGATTAAACATTATATTACATACAAAATATAAGAGGAATGACCACTAAAGTGGATTACTTCGGATTTTTCAAATATGCTAGGCCATTGGTTTAAATTAATGATAATTGATAAATATCAATTTCTACCCTCATTAAGTTCTAAATAACACTTGTTCTCTAACCGGTAAATTAGTTGCAGAAATTTATTAACTGCAGAGCTATTTCCGGCTTCAAGCGCACCAAAATGAAGACAATTGAAAGATACACCCAAATATAATTTCCAAAACTTTATATATATATTCTCTTTCGAGTGAACGTTCGAGGTCTAGTTTTCAAAATTGTGTTTTGTAAGCGACGGACTACGCTGAGGAGTCTACAGATATTTATATTCGTAAATATTAACAGACGAAACCATGGTACGTAGGTAATCAGTTTTTATTTCGTATATTTTCATTTGTCTTGCTCATTTTTACATTCTGGCGTTTGATGAAATTTTCTTGAGAGCACACACTTCGTGGTAAGGCGATTTGACGTCTATTTTTAGCATATTAGGAATCCACTTTAGTGGTCATTCCTCTTATATTTTGTATGTAATATAATTTTTAATCTTCGGATTTTTTTTAAAGATGCTAAGCCACTGGTTTAAATTGATGTTAATTAATTAATATCAATTTCTACCCTCATTATTTAAGTTATAGTCGTCTAGCATATTGAAAAATCCGAAGTTTCAGAAAAAAATTGATATTACATGCATATAAGAGTATGACCTGTAAGTGGACATCCATTATGCCAGAAGAAGATCCGTTATGGTCTTACCACTAAGAAAGGAATGTTCTCAAGATAATTTAGCAAACGCCAGAACGTAAGCGAGCAAGGCAAATGAAAAGATATAAAATATAGATTAATCACAAATCAGGTTTCGTTGTTAAATCTTCTTGAGAAAATACTAGGCTTATAAAGAATAAATCTGGGGTCGATTTGTCCGACTAAACGCGGTGCTCCAACATGGTCGCAGTCAAATAACCGAAACAAATAAAAGAATAAAAGAGTATATATAATGTGTGTGTGTGTGTGTGTGTGTGTGTGTGTGTGTGTGTGTGTGTATGTATATATATATATATATATATCTATATATATATATATATATATATATAATATATATATAATATATATTCTAATGCTCGTTGCTTAGTTTTTCTTGGAGGGCTGGCCGTGATCTAGTAATCTCAAGATTAATCAGCCGAAATTACTACGATGATCGGTTCTTTACTGAAGACTGAGGGTTTCGAATGTCCTGTCCGTGTTTATTGTATCGTCTTCTAAGAGTTATACGTTCTTGTCCATGTATTTTTCTACATACCTTAACATATATTCCAGGCGCCACGTACCCTCTTAACATTATGTGAGCACATATTTAATAATTGGTACGACTCTCTGTTTGTCTCTCTCTCTCTCTCACTTTTACTTGATCTGTGTCCCCTTCTCTCTCTTTTCTCTCTACTCATCTCTTTTTCTCTTCTCTTTCCTCTGATTCTTTGGTCTAATCTCCCCTACCCTCCTATTTCTTTGTCTCGCTCGGCATTCACAGGTCAATCTTCGACACCCATCCTTCTCCTCTCTGATTCCCTTTCTCTCTCTTCTCTCTCTTTGTTGCGTTTGTCCCTCCTCTCTCTCTCTCCTCTCTCATTTTGCTCTCTTTCTTTTCTTTTCTCTCTTCTCTGTCACGTGACTGCTGGCCGAAATCTGCCTTTCAGCTTCTCACCACGTCGTGTAACATCGTTGTTTTTCGTCCGCCGCTATAGGCATCGCCGATAAGGCTCCTTTCCAATGCGCCAGAGAAAAAATTTGTTGCTTTGTTATCAGTCGTAAGACATCTTGTTGTTGTTTCCACCGTTAATGCTTCTGTATTTCATGTTTCTGTATTCCATTATTGTTTTTTGTTTTTTTATATTCGTCCCTTTTGCTGTCTCCTGGTGTTCGTATGCATTCGATCCTTCTTCCAGGAAATCTACGCTCCCAGCTTAGTTTTTCTAATGCTCGTTGCTTAGTTTTTCTTGGAGGGATGGCCGTGATCTAGTAATCTCAAGATTAATCAGCCGAAATTACTACGATATCCGGTTCTTGACTGAAGACTGAGGGTTTCGAATGTCCTGTCCGTGTTTATTGTATCGTCTTCTAAGAGTTATACGTTCTTGTCCATGTTGTATTTTTCTACATACCTTAATATATATATATATATATATATATACATCGTTACATATTGCATCCCAATTATTCAGCTAGCTCGTAGGTAACTCCACGTAGTCAGAGTAATATAATGTTAATCATGCGCAAGAGTCTAATAAATCAAAATGCATGTCACGTGGATGCGTTATAATAGGCCCGAAGAGACTCTAAAGAGACTGGAAGTTTCTGATTACGTGTTCTCATTAATCTTTAAAAACAAGACTGAAGGTGTTTACATTAACGTTAAAGGTGGCGCAATGGAAAATTAACATGCAAAATTATATTTATATACACGTAATAGCTTACTTCATATGTTGTGTGGTGTATTATTTATAATTAACATGCATAATTATAATTGCTTAACAAAACAAGCATACACGTAGATGATACAAACACATACTTACTTACACACACACACACTCACACACACACACACGCTTATACGCATATATATATATATACATATATTGTCGTGTCTGGGGAGAGTCATAGCACCTTAATATAACACACGCACTGGTTCAATTTCTACTCATTTATTTATTCCTTCTATTTATTCCAGAAAGCTTTTTCGTCGCCGTATTTGCGACAGCATCAAAGGATTTTGACTCTGTGCGTACGTGTGCGTGTGTGTGTGTGTGTGTGTGTGTGTTGTGTGTGTGTGCGCGTGTGTGTGTGTGTGTGAGTATGTGTGTGTGTGTGTGTATGTGTGCCTGTGTGTCAGTATTTGTCCCCCATCACCGCTTGACAGCTGGTGTTGGTGTATTTACTACCCCGTAACTTACCGGTTCGGCGAATGTGATCGATATGTACCACGCTTTAAAGAAAAATAAATACTAGAATCGGTTCGTTTGGTTAAAATCCTCCAAGGCGATGCCTCATCATGGCTGCAGTCTAATGACTGAAACAAGTAAAAGATAGAATATATATATATATATATATCCTTCTTTCTGTGTTTTTTTCTCTCTGTGTATCTTTCTGTTGAAGAGCGTAAGCTCGAAACGTTAAAGACTTGTTTTATTTATATTTCCTGAGCGCCACAACTAAACAATTGTTTGTTTGTTTCCCACCTGCCTTCGTCTTTTGTCTATTTCATAAAGCTTCCCGTTATATATATATAATATAATATTATATATATATATAATATTTATATATATATATATATATATATATAATATATATAATATATATATATATAGAGAGAGAGAGAGAGAGAGAAAGAAAGAGAGAGCAATAAGAAAAAAATGGAGGAGATCAATAGGTGGTATTCAACAGCTTTTAGACATTATATTATGTTAATTTATTTATTTTTTTACAAAAAAGGACAATCATAACCATATACATACATGTATAAAATATTATGCTTTACATATATATATATATATACATATATAACATATATATACAATATATATATACACACGCATATACACACATACATATGCACAACAAACACAAGCACACAAACACACACGCATATATATATATATGTATGTATGTATACATACATATATATATATATACATACATATATATATATATATATATATATATATATATATATATATATATATATATGATATAATAAATACGGAAAGCCCCCACACTACATATCCAGACATTCACACACTCATTCAAAAGACCTACATATACGTATAGAAACTCACACCGAGATACCCATAGCAACAAGACAACAACAACGAAGACGACGACGAAAACAACACCAACAACTGCCATGTGCCCCACCCTAATTTTGTGTAATTCTGCCGTTGCATCATGACAGCCCAGCTTACCATGTTTGTTTATACAACTCTCAATAGATCGAGAACCGTCTAATCTTCTCATCTTTTTGACGACACCATCTCCGCTCGAAAGCTAGTGTGTGTGAGTGTGTGTATGTCTGTGTATGTGTGTGTGTGCGTGTGTATGAATAGATATTTTGATGGTCTATTTGTGCCGTTTTATTATATGTGTACATGACGTATACATGCATGTATATGTGCATCCCAGCGTGTCATGCTTGCCATCAAATTATGTATCTGTTTTGATGTATGATTATACATAAAAATATAGACAACCGTATACAATGCTCACATCAAAACTTGCATATATGTCGGAGACCCCCTTCGGTCACGAATGACCATGGGATTGCACCTAGAAAGTTACCCTCCGAGGCACAAGTCTGGGTAAGGTTGTTTATTGAAGACTAGTAGCCGCCCATGCATACCAGCCTCCCCTCTCCACGATGGGAAAGGCAAAGACCGATACAGCTTGGCACCTGTGACGTCGCAGCTCATTTCTACAGCTGAGTGAACTGGAGCAACGTGAGATAAAGTGTCTTGCTCAAGAACACAACACGCAGCCCGGTCCGAGATTCGAACTCACAAACTCATACATATATTATTATTATTATTATTTTTGTATTTATATTCGTATTACTTTTTGTTTTTTGTATTTATATTCGTGTGGCATCGTCCGTTTTTCTGTCCTTGTTTCGTATACATTCGATCCTTTTCCAAGAAATCTAATGCTCGTAGCTTAGTTTTTCCTTGGGGCTGGCCGGATCGGAGCGATCTCAAAATTAATCAGCCGAAATTGCGAGGATGATCCGGTTCTTGACTGAAGATTAGAGGTTTTCGAATGACCCGTCCGTTTTTGTGTCGTCTATTTGAATGTTTTGCGTTCTTGTCCCATTTTGTATTTTTATATATATTTTTATACAATTATATATGTATAATATATATATATATATATATATATATATATATATATATATATATATATATATATATATTATATTATATATATATATATATATATATATTTATATATATATATATATATATATATATGAGGAGAATTCACAAAAAAACAAATGAAGACAGGTGGTGTAGACAAAAAATAGATGTATTAGTATAACGCTAGGGAAGTGAAAAAGTCTTTAACATTTCGAGCATACGCTCTTCCACAGAAAGGAACATAGAAAGAAACAAGAAGAGGAAAATGTGTAGTGGCTAGCGATCTATCATGGCGAATGCTGGACAGAAGAGTCACACAGGAGAACTAGGGAGAAGGGGAGATAATACACACACATGTATGCATATAATATCCAAACCCATTAGAACGAATCTAATGTAGCTTTCCATGACGTTTTTTCTTTATATATATAGTTTCATGTATCGTTCTTTTTACATATACATCTTGCAATCCAAGAACATAGTGCTACGAAATACCTAATAAACAAAAGAAACAGCAAAGCCCTTGGAGTTCCAAGATGCAACCGAAAAGGTAGATTATATCATATTTCTGTGGAAAGCATCTTACATTTCATTCGCAGCTGCCCAAAAAATGTCATCAAAGCACTACCTATACGACATGGCGTTGTCGCTAAAGCAATATACAAGACCATTCGGAAAAAAAAAACTGTGTTCCCCCGTTTTGCATATATACTCAAACATCAACTCAAAAAATACTGGTTAAACATTCCCATCAAAACATCTGTAAACGTAACAGGCCGCCAGATATTGTGTTTGGGACAGACAAGAAAAAGTATGTACCTTCGTAGAGGTTACTTATCTTGCTGACGTGAATGCCTTTCAATATCATGGAGGAAAGGGATACCTATGGAAACTGCTTCTAAATCTCCAGCTTCTATATCCAGATTATAAATTCATATTTATACCAATAATAATTTGTACTCTTGGTTTTGTGAGTAAATGCGCAAGTCACAATCAGAAGAATCAACAGTTTTCTGCGAAAGTAATCAACCAGCTAGCTCATTATAAATATAATTTGTAAGTGAAACAGAATAAAAATATGTAAGACTTTTCTCAGATTTAAAATGTGATATTACTTTTGTTTGAGGGAGCTTTTTATCTTCGTTCGAAACCAACTCCTTCCTCTGAACCAGCTCCTTCCTTTGAGGAAGAATATAGATAATTATAAACAATAAGCGAACTTACATACGTACGTACATATACATGCATACATACATAATGTCTAACAAACAGGCAGTCCGGATAGCTAAATACGTAACTGTCAGTCTGGATAAACTTGGATTTTCAGAAAAAGATATCAACCAACTGATTTGCACATTAAAAATACAATCTGTAAGCGGCACAGTAAAACTATGCAAGACTTTTCTCAGGTTTAAAATGTGACATTGTTTTCACGATTTACATTCCAACAATGGAGTTTTGTATCTTTATTCGAAACCATCTTATTCAGAGGAAGAATTTAAATGACTAAATACAGAAGAGACATACATACATAAATAATACATACATATACATACATACATACATACATACATACATACATACATACATACATACATACATACTACGAACTGAAAATTCACAGATCTAAACTCAGAGATTCTTGATGCCTATCTTCGAACGGAAATGAAGATGAGACAGATATTTCGAAGAAATAAGTGGAAATATTTCAATTATTTGTCAAGCTTTGATTAGTTAACGATACAAATGCAAATGACTATTCACTATCGGGCACTTACTTGGTTCTTTCTTATTCCCACTCACTTTCATTTCGCGAAAAAAAAATGTTTGGATTGTGAAATATTTTGAATGGTAGTCAGGGTTCTTTTGCTCAGTTTAAAAATTGTGTTTGTGTGTGTGTGTGTGTGTGGTGTGTTATATGGTGACATTGGTTTTTCTAGAGTGACTTATTATTTTATTTGCTTTTATCTGGTTAGTTTATACGGATATGAGCGGGGTTGGTATATATATATATATAGGGAGAGTTTACGAAAAAAACAACAAAAGACGAAGGCAGATGGTGTACAAAACAAACAGGTGTATTAGTATAACGCTCAGGAATAGAAAAAGTCTTTTACGTTTCGACCCTACGCTTTTCTACAGAAAGGGACACAGAAAACAAGGAGAGAAACAAGGAGAGAGAAAAGGAGAAAAAAAAGGAGAGAAAAAATGAGAAAAAAGGAGAGAAAAAAGGAGAGAGAAAAGGAGAGAAAAAGGAGAGAAAAAAAGAGAGAAAAAAGGAGAGATATAATAAAAATTTACAGAAAAACAAAAGATGAAGACAGGTGTAATACTTTGACGCTCGGGAAAGTGGGAAAGTGAGAAAGTCTTCTACGTTTCGAGCCTACGCTCTTCAACAGAAAGGAATAAGAGAACATAAACAGAGAGAGAATTTAAAAACTTGTATGTACGTATGTATGTATCAATGTATGTGTGGTTGTGTGTCTGTTTTTTCCTCACCACCACCACTGCTTGACAACCGGTGTTAGGGTATTTACGTCCATGTAACTTAGTAGTTCGGTATGGGAGACCTATAGGATAAGTACGAGGCTTTAAAATACAAGTCATTGAGTCGATTTGTTCCACTAAAACCCTTCAAGACGGTACCCCAGAATGACTGCAGTCAAACAGCTAAAGCAAGTAAAGGATAAAAGATAATATATATATATATATATATATATA
Source organism: Octopus sinensis (assembly GCF_006345805.1). NCBI lineage: Eukaryota > Metazoa > Mollusca > Cephalopoda > Octopoda > Octopodidae > Octopus > Octopus sinensis. Next base: position 15,913 of record NW_021832706.1, on the reverse strand, counting down.
TATATATATATATATATGACAGACTCTCCTGTCGAAGAAGACATATGAGCATTCAGCCTTTGCCGAACGACTTGCACAAATGATTTGTTTATAGTAATGAAATGTCCGTGCCAACACCCTCTCGACACCCCGACTCTTAATCCAGCAGAACATCGGAGACCTGATCTCAGGAGGGATATAAGACATGCACCAGCGCTCAACTGATACTCATTTCAGCAGGATAACCAACAGCAATATGAAATGAAAAGTTTAGCTGCAAGACTCGACGCAATGCCCGCTCCACGAATCAAACGCATGACTTTATGGTCATGATCCGAAAACCCTAAACACGAAGCTACACTTTTTACTCTATATACCAACCAAGGGTCACATTTCTTTTTTTTTCTTTTCTTTCTTCTTGCTTCAGTCATTGGACTGCGGCCATGCTGAAGCATCACATTGAAGGGATTCCATTGAATATACCGATTCCAGTATTTCGTTTTCTTTTTAGCCTGGTACTTATTTCATCGGTTTCTTTTGCGAAATCGCCGAATGACCGTCCTTGGTTTCTTTGTATCGTCTATCTAAATGTTTTGTTGTCTCATTTTTGTATCACCTAACTGTCCGGATGTTTTGCGTTCTTGTCCCATTTTGTATTATATATATATAATATATATATATATAATACAAAATGATATCTAGAATATGTAAAAATAAATGTCTGCTTTTGTGTTGTAGAAAAAATCACAAGAGACTATAAAGGTGTTTCAGTTTCATTTGTCAGTCGATGGAGTCAAGTGTTACTTTGAGGGGACTGGATGATGGGGTGTAATGGCAATTGAACCGACATGATTGTTTGCAGGTATATGTTTGTTGGTGCATAAAATACCTTTTTATAGAGATGCAATTAGATGTCTTTGTCTTGTAGGTGGAACATTTTGAGCGGCGAGAGAAGTTTGATTGGGTTATGGCGGCAGTAACAAAGGAGAGTCGAGTGGGGTTTTAGGTTTGTGAGCAAACATATTAACTTATAGGAGGAAGGTGTTTGGGGATGCATGTGCGTGGGTGGTGATGGCTAGTGGAACTAAGGAGGAGGAAAGGGGAGGAGGAGCAGATGGAGGAGGAGGTGGAGGAGAGGGAGAGGAGAAGATGATGATGAAGGTGAAAAAAAGGGAGGAGACGGAGAGGGTGATGGTGAAGAAGGAGGAGGAGAAGGCTGTGGTGAAGGAAAAGGAGGAAGAGGAAGAGGAAGATGACGACGATGATGATGACGATAGTGAGGGGCGCAGATGAGGATGATAATAACGACGATGACGATGATGATGATGATGATGATGATGATAATAACGACGATGACGATGATGATGATGATGATGATGATAATGATGATGATTATGACGACAGCAAGTTCGAGAACGCGATGACGATGAATGTGGTGATAATGATGACAACGACGACAACGACGATAACGACGATGGTGGCGATGGCGGTGGCCATGACGACGACGACCGTGACGATAATGACGATGACTACGACGTTGATGATACGGTGATGATGATGACGACGACACGATGACGATGATAATTATGACGATGACGATGATAATGCTAATGAAGACAGAGAGAAATGAAGAACAGTAACTATAACAACGAGGAAAAAGATGCAGGGGGAGAATAAGACAAGGAAAATGGAGAAGAAGAGGAGGAACCGATGTAAGAAGAAAGAAGAAGGGAGAAGAAAAATTAAACCCATGAGGATATGTAAATAGATGTGAAAGATGAGTAAAATTAGTGTAAGTTAAGAGGCGGTGGAGGTGGTGAACGGAGTACTCCAGTGACTGGTACTTCTGTGAATGTAAACTACAGGTTTAGTAGATAAGAGTGAAAATGGAATAATTGCAACAAAAGATAATTAAATAATTAGCAATTAAGTATCTGCAGAGAGGAGGGCATATGGAAGAGGTTGGTTGGAGTATAAATGAATGCAAATGGAAAATTTAAGTGAAGAAAACAGGGTGAGATATAATATCGAGGTATGTGGTAGGTATACATTAACATTGGATTACATTAAAAGCTAAAGTTGTTAAAATATTAATGCAAAAATAAACTAAACTGAAAAGTTGGTGGGGAGCGGTGTTTATATGATGAAGTAATGATAGGTAAAAACAGAAAATCTAATAGGCGCAGGCGTAGCTGTGTGGTTAAAAAGCGTTCTTCTCAATCATCTGGTCTTGGGTTCAGTCCCACTGCGCGGCACCTAGGGCAAATGTCTTCTACGGATAGCCCTAGGCCAACCAAAACCTTGTCAGTTGATTTGGTAGGCGGAAACTGAAAGGAACCCCTCGCTTTTGTTTGTGTGTCTTTGTGTGTGTTGCCCACCATCAATTTTCAACCGGTATTGGTTTGTTTACGTTCACGTAACCTTAGTAGTTCGGCAAAAGAGACTGATAGGATGAGTACCAGGCTTAAAAAATAAGTACTGAGGTCGATTTGTTCCCGTAAACCCTTGACTGAAACAAGAAAAGCAAAGTTAAATAAAGTATGGTATACACTCAGGGTATGCAGAACCACATAAGAGTACAAAGTACAGAAAGAATAAAAGTTTGGAAAAAAAAGTAAATGAAAATTGGATCAACATCGGAGTAATAGGACAATTAATGTTTTAAAAAAAAGAAAACAGTACATATATGAAACATTAAAAGTATTGAGTCAATATAAAGAATGGTATCAGAGCAAGTAAAGATTTCCATGAGGTGTCGGAGTGGTTAGTAAAACATTTCGGCTGGAATCTGCACTATCTGGCTAATGAGTTAGTGATAAAGGTCTTTGTATTCTTTGTATCTACGGAGTAACATTCAAAGTTTGTAGTGGAGTAGGATTTGGAGGTGCTGTAGTAAGCTAAACGTCTCTCGACTAACCATAAATCTAACAGACTCTTCTTATCGGAATAGGATTTAACCTGGGATAATATTTTCCATTTAAGAGTGCAGTTTGTATCTTTCTTTTAACTCCCCAATAAATTTCGAAAGTGACGTATCATTTTTCTCTATTCTGACTCCTAAGTATATGAATGAGTGTGGTTGTTGAGGCGTTGTTTTAAAGTCGTAGAAATAGAGCCGACGTATTTTTGTCGAATTACTTGCGGTAAGTTTGCACAGGCAGACTATGGTAGACTGTGCCGTTATCTAAGTATTCTGGGTAGATAGATAGATAGATAGATAGATAGATAGATAGATAGATAGATAGATAGATAGATAGATAGATAGATAGATAGATAGATAGATAGATAGATAGATATGTTCACATGCGCGCGGATATTATAATTTGGTAATTTTAATTATTTTCTCTTATCTGATAGCTTCGGCACTTGACTGTCCAAGATACTCATCGTAGAATGCATTTGAACTATTTCGACTTATGGTGCGCACACTTGTGTGTTTGTGTATGTATGAGTGTTTGTGTGTGTGCGCTCGGGAGCCTATGTCTATGAGTATGTGTGTAAAAATACAGTGGTAATAGTAATGTGAGAATATACCTTAAGTCAGATCACTAAAACAATCTCTATCTCTCACTAGCGTGTCAGTTAAGTCAGGCACATAGAGTCCATTATATACATAAATATTCTGATAATATAATTTGCCCCTTGTGGTCTCCCCACACAGGACAAAACATTACGAAAATTGAGTCACTCCAAAGAGCTTTCACTCGAAAAATTAAGGGCATGACTTATCTTCATTATTGGGAGCGTCTTAAAACATTGAAACTTTATTCTCCCCAGTGCTACCGTGAGCATTACATCATTTGCAGAAGGTGGAGAATATACCACCAGCGTTGCCCAAACGACCTTAAGACTTATCTTGGTTATTGGGACCGTCTTAAAACATTGAAACTTTATTCTCCCCAGTGCCGCCATGAGTATTACATCATTTGCAGAAGGTGGAGAATATACCACCAGCGTTGCCCAAACGACCTTAACATTAGATTCAGAATTCATCCAAGGTTGAATCCACGTACCATAGCCCCCTACACAATTCAGGATTACAAACACATAAATTCATTGCAATACAATTTCTTTTCCTGAACAGGCCCTGCTCTATTTAACGTCGTCCCAAAAGAAATCAAAGGAGAAAGAGATCCCATCGCTTTCAAACGTAACCTGAACAAATTTTTTCAAGGGACTTAAATCAGGATACATCTCAATCAACTACAATTCTCTACTTGTATGAACCATAATACCACAAACCTTGACTTAAAAATGATTTAACAGATGGTGGTATTAAGTTAAACAAGGCGGTGAGCTAGCAGAAACGTTAGCACGCCGGGCGAAATGCGTAGCCGTATTTCGTCTGCCGCTACGTTCTGAGTTCAAATTCCGCCGAGGTCGACTTTGCCTTTCATCCTTTCGGGGTCGATTAAATAAGCACCAGTTACGCACTGGGGTCGATGTAATCGACTTAATCCCTTTGTCTGTCCTTGTTTGTCTCTTCTGTTTTTAGCCCCTTGTGGGTAGTAAAGGAATAGGTATTAAGTTAAACATGGCCTCAGACAATTTGGGGCCGAAACACATCTAAGATATCTAAGTTATTTAATACGAGTCGTAATCTAAAAAACACTGACTGGAAATCTAAAGAACACAGAACTGGGTCGGACTGACTTGGCTCGCACCTGATATTGAACTTGTATCCCAAATTTCTTTTGCCGGCTGTTTACAACTACAGAAGATCTTGCAAGTTTGACTCTGTTACTTTTATTTCCACTTCGATTTCTCATTTCATTTCCATTAAGTAATTCTATTATCTCCCCCTCTCTTTTCTTTCTGTACCCCCTTATCTATCCTATATATATAGTATATATATATATATATATATATATATTAGATATATATATATTATATATATATACATATACATATATACATATATAATATATATATAGATAGATAGATAGATAGATACATACATACATACATACATACATACATACATACATACATACATACACATACATACATCATACATACATAGATATAAATATATGCATACACACACACAAAGTTACATACATACATACATACAAACCTACTCACCCACATCCACCCATCCACTGCACTCATCCACAAATCACACACACAAACATACTCACACACACACATATGTATATATGTTTACATACATATGCGCAACCTTTACAATCTTGTCTCTTTGTTTCCCCTTCTTTCTATTCTCTTTTCATCTCTCCCTTTCTCACTCTCTCTATTTCTCTGTCTCTCTGCTCCTCTCTCTCTCTCTCTCTCTGCTCTCATCTCTCTCTCTTCTCCCCCCCCTCTCTCTCAAACGTACATACACATGTATGTTCCTTCTCACATATACAATATCACACTTCCCCTTCTCTTTCACATACACACACACGCGCCTTTCTTTCACTCTCTCTCACTCTCTCTCTCTCGCTCACACACACACACTTTCTTTCTCTACCCATCTCACTCTCTCTCTCTCGCTCACACACACACACTTTCTTTCTCTACCCCATCTCTCTTCTCTCTCTCTCTCTCGCTCACACACACACACTTTCTTTCTCTACCCATCTCTTTCTCTCTCTCTTTCTCTGCCCATCTCTCTTTCTCTTTCTCTCTCTCTCTCTCTCTCTCTCTCTCTCTTTCTTTCTTACATCATTATCTCTCTCTTGCTCTACAACTCTATACCATATCTGACTTCTCTGTTATTCCTGGCTTTATGATCCAGTGACAATGTTACATTCGCTTGAAATTGGATAAGATGGCATGAATAAATAAACAGAATCTATAAGAACAATAACAACAACACAACAACAACAACAGCAACAAAAACAACACAAATAAATACAATCAAGAACAATAGCAACAAAAGTACACAACATTAATAACAAGAGAAAGCAACACTAACAAAACAGCAACACAACTTACAAGTCTATAGACACACATGCATGCATGCATGCATACATACATCTGTGTGTGAGTGTGTGTATGTGTGTGTGTGTGTGCGTGTGTGTGTGTGTGTGTGTTGTTTGTGTGTGTGTGCGCGCGTGTGTGTACAAGTATACAAATTCAGGTGTGTACATGTGTGTATGAATTTGAGTGTATGGGTGTGCGTATAAACTGCAAACATACATGTATCTATATATGTGTGTACATACATGTGTGTGTATATACATATATTCATACATATACATAAATACATTATATATACATATATATATATATATATATATATATATATATAGAAGCATATATATGCATTCACACACACACATACACATATATATATACACACACATTTCATACGTTTACACTTACTCACACAAACACATAGTTGTATGTGTGTGTGTGTGAGTGTGCGTATGTGTGTGTACAAGTATACAAATTCAGGTGTGTACATGTGTGTATGAATTTGAATGTACGGGTGAGCGTATAAACTGCAAACATACCTGTACTTATATATATATGTACATACATGTGTGTGTATATACATATATTCATACATATACATAAATACATTATATATACAAATACATATAGAAGCATATATATGCATTCACACACACACATACACACATATACACACACACATTTCATACGTTTACACTTACTCGCACAAACACATAGTTGTATGTGTATGTATATGTATGTGTGTGTGTGTTTGTGTGTACACAAGCACACTTACGCGCGCGTACACTGACACGCACTCTCTCTCTCACACACAATTAATTACATCCGTTGTAAGAGCAACATGTTCTCTTTAGGGGTTATAACTAGAAAATTGTATATAAGCAGGGTTAAAAATACTTTCTGGTATACAATTAATTCATAAACTGTATGGTGTGTTCTATAGTTTTCATCGCTCACTAATTACAAAATCAACGCCACCAAACAGCGTATTCTCGTTATTGTTTAGTTATTAACTGATGCATATATGCAGCAAAAACTAAAGGGAGCATGCGGTGTTCGAACTGAAGCCAAGACGAATGAATCGAAACTTCTAAACAGCGATTCTTTGCTAATGTGTGTGTGTGTGCGTCTGTTTATGTGTGTGTTTGTATATATACACACATATATATATATATATATATATATATATATATATATATATATATATATATATATATAGATATGTGTGTGTGTGGTGTGTGTGTGTTGTGTGTGTGTGTGTGTGTGTGTGTTTATGTGTGTACGTATGTGTGTTTGGGTGCGCGTGAGTGTGTGTATGTGTTTGTATATATGTGTGTGCGTGTGTATGTATGTGTGTGTTTGTGTGTGTATATGTGTGTGTTTGTGTGTGCATGTGTCTGTGTGTGAGTGTTTATGTGTAACTAGTGTCATTGTTCTCCAGTTGTTCTTTCGACTCAACCCCCCTCAATCTATCACAACATCCACCCGACCATCCTATCTCCCAGCCACCCCTTATTCAAACAACTTCAGTAATTTAAGGGCCCTTACCCTTTATTATTTTATTTATTCATTGGTACGTTGTTACTTCTCATTTGTTTACATTACGCACCTCCCTAGAACCCTTATCTCATCTCCTTCTACTTTCCCCAGCTCTATCTATCTATCTATCTATCTATCTATCTATCTATCTATCTATCTACCTATTATCTATCTATCTATCTATCTATTTATCTATCTATCTATTGTTGTTGTCGCAGTAGTTCTTATGTTAGTTGTAGTTGTCGTTGTAATTGCTACTGTTATTGTTGTTGTTCTTTTTCTTCTTCACCCCATCTCTCTCTCTCTCACTCTTTCTTTCTCTCTTTCTCTCTCTCTCTCTCTCTTTTCTTTCTTTCCTTCTGTTCACTGTTATGCTTCTCGTGTACTGACTTCATTGTCTTCAACCATAACTAAAGCTGCCATCCGTTTCTTTTTCCTTATTTTGAACCTGTTCCCCCTTACAATAGCTTCTTATTAACCACACGCAGACCGCGCTGAGTTCCCTATTTCTACCACTTATCCCCTTCCCCCTTCTCTCTCTCTCTCTAGTTCCTTACCCCTATCTCTGACGTCAATCATACTGTGATTTACTTCCTTAACAAAGCACTTTATTCCCCCAGTCCTTCTTCCTTACACCCGATGGCTTTATGGAACTCCTTTATCAACGACTTTTCTCTCACCACCCCGCCCTATCCCCATCCACCCACACTCACTGAATACAAACTAACTTACACCAAACTAAACAATAAATACTCCTACTAAATTTACACCCCTATCCTGCTTCCTCACGATCATTGAAGCATCCAGCCAGGCCCCTTGTTAGGAGTTCTGTGCTTCCTAGATCTCATTAATTATAAACCACATTTTTTACCCACTTCACTTACCAAACATTGACGTAGTGCTTTCGACTTTATCTTCATGTGTCAGAGCCTTAACCAGTTAAAATGTCTAATACACCTTGTATTACATATTCTAAAAATTTCATATAGACATCCTTAAGATATCTATATCGACATTATATCATGTTGTGTACTACAATAGTTGTGCACAATAATCTTGCACTTGTTGGGTCCAACCAGGGCCGGATTAAGACATATAGAGGCCCTAAGCACTTAAAAATATTTTGGTGACCCCATATATATGTAATTCAAAGTATATGCTATAGTAAACCATAAAATAAAATTTTATTTTTCAAAATTAAACAAAACTAACAGGAAAATGAAAAATATTATTTACTTTTGTATACTTGCTCTCTTTACTCTTTTTTACTCTTTTTACTTGTTTCAGTCATTTGACTGCGGCCATGCTGGAGCACCGCCTTTAGTCGAGCAAATCGACCCCGGGACTTATTCTATAGGTCTCTTTTGCCGAACCGCTAAGTGACGGGGACGTAAACACACCAGCATCGGTTGTCAAGCAATGCTAGGGGGACAAACACACAAACACACACACACACACCACACACCACACACACACACACACACACACACATATATATCTATATAGATATATTATATATATATATATAATATATATATATATATATATATACATATATACGACAGGCTTCTTCAGTTTCCGTCTACCAAATCCACTCACAAGGCATTGGTCGGTCCGGGGCTATAGCAGAAGACACTTGCCCAAGATGCCACGCAGTGGGACTGTACCCGGAACCATGTGGTTGGTAAGCTAGCTACTTACCACACAGCCACTCCTGCGCCTATATTCATATTTGAAAACTTTTCTCCAACTTCTTTTTAATTACAAAGTCTTTGATCAGATCCTCACTGTGACACTATGAACAATTAGAAATTATACTTCCAATAATATAAACTAGTTTTAATATTATTTTAACAAATTTAAAGTCATTCCTTTTGTGCTGTAAACCATCCCTTTTGTGCCCCACTTCCTTTGATTCCCTAAGCACATACTTATGTTGCTTAAAGGTTAATCCATCGCTGGGTTCAAACTTCTCAGGACTCACAATACTCACATTTCTATGCACAATCCTTTCTTCACGGAATATCGGCCCTCTGAAATCCCATTACTGTTTATTGGTTTCCCGCATGAGTTGACTTTAAAAAGGCTCAAGAGAATATTAAAGGCATCAATCTCACCGGTTGTCTCGGAGAGGTTGTGATGATCATGACCACGGCCCCTACATCCAGACCAAGCTAGTTAAAAAAAAATAAGTAGAAATCCATTCTAGCAATTCTAACGAAATAGTTCTACATTGTCAACCTGAACTGCTGTGTCGGTGGTTTAAAGACTTGCAAACAGTTTGCATATGTAAGTGCTGCTAATCGAAAGCTCCAAATACTGAACGTCGATAAGTTTCAGGGGTCATCAGGTGAGATCCATGGTAAGGTCATCTCGACGACTTTACAACGCTCAAGCCCTATCTCACTGAAGTGTGGCCCCACCTACTAGATCAACTGACAAGTATTTAATCATTGACATTCGATCTTAAGTCTTTCATCTCGTGATCATGAGCACCATTCAAATTATGGAGTCATGCAGATCTGACTTGCCATACAGTCAAACAAATACCTGCCTCACACCTTTACATTACTTTTCTAACCATATTTCATCATCCTTTGGTTGTTGACAGATATATATTTTTTTTTCTCTGAAGAGCACAAACTGGAAACGATAGAATTTCGTCCCGTTTGACTTGTTTAACACCATAAAATATTGGTAGATTGTAAGACCTAGCTATTAAATAAATATTGATTTGTTAATTTCCACATGGCTACAAGATTGTCAGTATAAGTCATTAAATCTAAATTAGCATACGACTAGTATATATTTTATCGGTTACTAAAGAACGAATAGCAAAATAAAATCTGTTGAAAATTAAAAGCAAAACGTAGAAGATCGGAACAAACATTTGCTAACTCTCTATTCTTGGGTTATTTCCTCTTCCACCAACTTTCTCCTACCTTCTCTCTCTCTCTTTTTCTCTCTCCCTCCCCTTACTCTCCGTCTCCCACCCACATATTATTAAATTATTGATGCTTCAGCCAATAGACATGTCTTTCTTATCAAAGCCCAGCTCGAAATATTTGGACAAATTTGACAAACATACCTTTCACGGTGATATTTAGACCGCACACCTGGCTCAAATATATAAATTATTATGCCAGTATTTTTAAATATTCTGTAACAGATATATATATATATAAAATTAAATAAGGGTGGCCTAGCATAAAAAATCCGAAGATTAAAAATTTTTTACATACAAAATTTTGTAAATATATATATATATATATATATATATATAATATATATGTATGTATGTATGTATGTAGGTATGTAGTATGTATGTATGTATGTATGTAGTATGTATGTATGTATGTATGTGTGTATGTATGTATGTGTATGTATTATGTATGTCTGTATGTATGTGTGTGTATAATTTGGGAAAACAAATTTCCAAATCAATCAGGTGTAACTCTACAGCATTATATGCATCTACATATCGTACTTTGGGATCTTACTTATCGTATATTTATATATTTATCTATAAATATACAAAGTATCTGATAAAAGTCAATATTCAATTTTTGGGGATTAATCGATATGCGGGTATTCTATTTCAGATAATGCAAAAATTATCTAATGAGTATATCTTACAGTAAACTCATGGTACCAGTTTGCACATTACGAAATAGTACTTAAAGGATATAACTAATATTTCCAGATGGGTATATAATGTACTTCATTATTTATATCATACTTTAGTTAATACTTATATTTATTAAATATGAAGGAACTACACGTGTTTCAATATTGGAAGATTACAATATATATACATATACACGACTGTATACCCATATATATACATATATAAATACATATATGCAATCGTCAGATTTACAATTATTCCAACACATCTTCAGGTTCTATTTCAAAATATTATATAACTAATTTTACATCCCTTTAAAAATAAGCAATACAAGTAAGCATTAAAGATTAAAAATTACGAATTAAAAATTAAGAATAAAAATTATACTTTGTAATATAAAGAATTAAAATTTATAAATTATGCATTATAAATATGAATTAGTGTATATATCAATCATGTAAAATCAAGTATATGCCAAATACAGAATGTGGGATATAAGATTAAACATTAGAATAAAAATGTCTGTGTTTAAAGGTGATATATAACAAGAAAAATTCAAATACATATCTTCCATTTTTCTTTTTTTTTTTTGCTGGTACTAAAATGGTGATTTGAGGAAGAAGATAGTAGGGAACTATGGGTATTTATAGGTGATTAGTATCAAGTGGGGTAATTACACTATACATGGTTTTGATTTTAAATTACCCGCTATTATTATTTTCAAATTTACTTATATTGGGAGGTATATCAAATTTGTTATATAATTTTAGTAATATCTAATTCATATATTTATTTTATTTTAATTATTGCATTATTTATTTTTTATATAGTCTATTCAAGTGATTTAAAAATAAAATTATGTGGTTAATTATGCGGTATTTGACATATACTTGATTTTACATGATTGATATATATATACTAATTCATATGTATAATGCATAATTTATAAATTATAAATTTTTAATTCTTAATATTACAAAGTATAATTTTTATTCTTAATTTTTAATTCATAATTTTTAATCTTTAATGCTTAATTGTATTGCTTATTTTTAAAGGGATGTAAAATTAGATATGTAATATTTTGATAAACGCAGATACGGTAGAACATTAAACAATAGCGTCTTTCCATCCCAGATCGAATGGAGAGGCAGAGCTTTTTGTGGAGACTTTTAAAAGAGCATTGAGAAAAGCAAACATGGAAACCACAGGCTAAGTTGCTCTGCAGCAATTCCGAACCCCGATACACCAGCAGGAAGCTCACCAGCTGAACTGATGTTTGTGAGGAAGGTGAAATTAGTTTCTGGTAATCTGTTAACCTGGCTAGAAATGAAAAAGTACCAGGAAAGACAACCCAAAAATTTTTCAAAATTAGTGATAAGGTGTACATGAGGTCGTATAAAAACGGAAAACAATACTGGGGAGAAGGAAAAGCCACAAAGTACATAGGGAAAATGATGTACGGAATTAAAAGCAGAAAACGTATTGAAAAAGGACACAGAAACCAATTGAAGAAGAGATTCATAGAAAATGAACCAGATTGGAAGAACCTATGGAATGGCTGTATGACACATTCCAGGTACCAACACCGTTACAAGTAGTTGTACTCACGCATACAAGTGGAAGAAAAAGGAAGAACACAGAGTTCCTACAAATAGACGCCAAAAAGAAAAAAAGTACTAAGTTGAGGAAAAAACGCTAAAAAGGGAAGAAGGGTGAATAAAGTAAAATAAATTTTTTAAACTTCTACTGAACAGGACCGTGTGTGTGTGCGAATGCATATGCATGTTATATATATATATATATATGTATGTATATAATTCAAAACAGTTTGATTCGGATTCGGATTATTGCCAACCTAACGAGAAAGGCTCCGTTAGGGCCTTCGAAACTTGAAGTGTCATGGAATCCGAACCAAACCATTTTGGATAATATATGTAACACCCAATAAATGTGTTGGGTGCCCTATCTTTCATTTGTTCGCTCACTTACACGCGCGCACACACACCACACACACACACACACGCACATATATATGGGAGGGAACTGTTGCTAATTACATTCGGCTATCTTTTGATTGCATCCTTCTGAGGATGGGCTTTTGCACCTGGAGTATATAAAGATTTTTCAACTTTCCTCTCTGCATTGTTAGAAGCATTCCTAAATTTCCCTTATTTGTTTCTAATATATATATATGAGTATTTATGTGTGAGTGTGTGTTAGTATGTGTATGTGTGTACTTGTGTGTGTGTGCTTGCGTGTTTGCGCGCACATATCCTGCGGGGGACCTTTATTTTTCCCACGCATCTCTACACACGAACCCTATGTGAAGACATTCTTTGCTTTCTTTATTGTTAATAACGTTATTATAATATATATCGACCCCTTGATCCATTTATTTTTTGCCAAGATTATGAATAAGGGTTTGCTGAACAATTGTCTCTATCCAGCTACAGTTATCTCGTTTATCCTTCAACCCAACCCCGCAAAACCAAACCGATTTTAAACCCTTACATTAGACTTCTATTCCGCCACACGTTTTATGGCGTTCCAGCACCTCTGAGAAGTTGGACGCTTGTAGTTTCCCATAGTTGAAGGATATATAAAAGACAGCATGACAGCATGTAGTCACTAGGGGGTTAAAAGTCTTGTTTCACTACTCAAATATATTAAAAATTGTACGAGATTGTACAAGATTGTACAACGGGGCGCTTCAAACAAGACAGCGATTACTATTTCGTGGACAGCGAGATAACTGGAATGTTTTATATTTCTATAGATATAGTAGGGGTGCCCTAAATTATTTTGGAAATAATTCTGCTATTTTTTAAATATGTTTTTCAAAATTCTTTGTGTGTAGCTATTTGTAATGGACAGTAAGTATATGTATGTGTTTATGTATGTGTATATATACGCGCACGCACGCACACACACACGTGTGTATATATGTGTGTATGATTTCTGAGAAAGATGTAATCGATGCAATCTAAAAGTTCACTTCCTACTATCTTTTCTACTCTGCTCCTTTCTCTCTCTTTCTCTTTCTCTCCCTCTCTCTCTCTCTCTCTATATATATATATATATACGCACACACACACACACACACACATATATATATATGCACATATACACACATATACATAGGATAAACATGTATATTTTTAAATATATATGTATACGTTTATGTGTATATAGATATTTACGTATGTAAGATATATATATATATACATAAAAAAGGGTGGGTAACTAGAAGATGTGGGAGGGAAGGAGTAAGGAAATAATAATGATAATAATAATAATAATAATAATAATAATAATAATAATAATAATAATAATAATAATAATAATAATAATGATGATGATGATGATGATGATAATCCTTTTTAATAAGGCACAAGTCCTGGAATTTGAGGGGAGAAGACTAGTGAATTATATAGACCCCAGTGTTCAAGTGGTACTTATTTTATCGACCCCGAGATGACCTGCAAAGTCGACCCCGGTAGAATTTGAACTCAGAACATAAAGACTGACGAAATGCCGTAGAAATCTGCCTGAAACTATTAAGTGTTAAATAACAATAATAATAATAACACACACACACGCACACGCACACACACACGCACACGCACACACACACACACACACATATATATATATATATGTATGTATATATATTAATAACAAATTCTTTTAACAGATTATACTGTTCCTGATTTTTCTTTCTAGTGCAATCAAGTTTCACTTTCTTGTAATTGTTGCCAAAATTCTGTTCTTTCGTGAAATGAGATTGTATACACAAACACAAACACACGGATTCTCCCACAAGCATACTCATGCAAATACACGTCCCCATACATACATACATACATACATACATCATACATACATACATACAACATACATACATAAATACATACATACATACATACATACATACATACATACATACATACATACATACATACATACATATATCTTTTAAATTTGTTTACGAGAAACGTTTTGAATAAAGCTCTAATTCCATTATGCCAGCCACTAGTGAGCCAGTCGGGGTTGCATCAATTTATACCAATATAATTTAGAATAAATATAATAAGAATAGCAATAATCCTCGGATGGAATTTATAAACATTTAATTAAATCTTTATAAATTCTATTCTAGGATTATTGTCATATATACAATATATATATATTGAAGGCGGCGAGCTGGCAGAAACGTTAGCACGCCGGACGAAATGCGTAGCCGTATTTCGTCTGCCGTTACGTTCTGCGTTCAAATTCCGCCGAGGTCGACTTTGCCTTTCATCCTTTCAGGGTCGATAAATTAAGTACTAGTTATGCACTGAGGTCGATGTAATCGACTTAATCCGTTTGTCTTTCCTTGTTTGTCCCGTCTCTGTTTAGCCCCTTGTGGGGTATATATATATATATATATATAATATATATATATATATCTATATATATATATATGTGTGAAGGCGCGTGGCTTAGTGGTTACCACATTCGGCTCACGATTGTAAGGTCGTAAGTTCGATTCCCGGCGACGCGTTGTGTCCTTGAGCAAGCCACTTTATTTCACGTTGCTCCAGTCCACTCAGCTGGCAAAAATGAGTTGTACATGTATTTCAAAGGGCCAGCTTTGTCACACTCTGTGTCACGCTGAATTTCCCTGAGGACTACGATAGGGGTACGCGTGTCTGAGAATTGCTCAGTCACTTGCACGTTAATTTCACGAGCAGGCTATTCCGTTCATCGTATCTGCTGGGACCCTCGTCGTCGTAACCGACGGAGTGCTCCTATATATTCCTCACTTCTGTGTGACGTAAACATGACTGTGTGGTTAGAAGC
>NW_021832705.1:25000-29103 GCF_006345805.1 Octopus sinensis | reverse complement strand
TAACCACTGGGCCATTGCGCCTCCTGGTACGCCTTCATAACGTGTGTTGCACGGTGGGAGAACCAGAAGACTGTTGTAGAGTTTCTTCGTGGCATAGGCTGGAACATTCGTCTTACAAGGAAGCGGGGAGGTCGACAGTTTTTCGGACTTAGTGAACACTTAGTGACGAACGCACTTTTAGAGTAAAACAATACGGACATTTGTATAATATTCCCGTTGTGAATGCATTCCCAGAGCGCGTATGTAAAAATTTGGAAGTTGTATTTTAGGAAAATTTTATTAAAATCATAAGACAATACTTTTTGGACAGTACCACTCAGAGCTTCAGTGGTCCACACAGTCGCCTTTTGGGGTTTTTTTTCAATCACTTGCTCTATTTGTTCCTTGTACCAGACAAACATATTCATTATAACATATCTTTTCGTTTCTACCAGTCTTCTTTTGGTTCCTGAAAAGCTTTTCTCTAATTCTGCTTCACTCGTCACTTCTGGCCCGTCATACAGCCAGAAGCTGTAACAGTTCTCATACATTTTCAATCATGTGCAAGTCCGGATTTCTCGCCGGTCATTCCTTTAGACTTGTTTTCATGTCATGCATCCATTTTTTGACTGTTTTTTGACACGTAAATGCTGCAGTTATCTTGTTGGGAAATAGAATTCTCCCGTTTCTTGTCTAATACAGGGCAAGAGCTCCCGTTTGCAACAGCTTGATGTACCTCATACTGTCCTGCCTACGTTTCAGTTACTCTAGCCAAAACTATTCACTCCACCTCTGTCCGTCTGCGGCCGAGGACCCGAAAGATGGCGATCCACGCCCGGTCGAGACGAAGCCAGAGGAAACTCTGATGGAAGTCTGAAGCGCCTCTGACGTGCAAATCGATCGTCGGAACCGGGTGTAGGGGCGAAAGACCAATCGAGCCGTCTAATAGCTGGTTCCCTTCGAAGTTTCCCTCAGGATAGCTGGCGCCAGCGGGAGAACGACACGCAATTCCGTCCGGTAAAGTGAACGACTGGAGGCCCCGGGGACGTTGACGGCCTCGATCTACTCTCGAACTCGAAACGGGCGAAACGGGCCGCTCCTCTCCCGATCGGAGGCGGCCGCCGTTATGCGACGACGAATGCACGGTGCCAAGTGGGCCACTTTTGGTAAGCAGAACTGGTGATTTGGGATGAACCGAACGTCCGGCTAAGGTGCTCTACGCTTCGCCCATTAGATCCCCGAAAGGGTGTCGGTCGATATAGACAGCAGGACGGTGGCCACGGAAGTCGGAATCCGCTCAGGAGTGTGTAACAACTTACCTGCCGAATCGACCGGCCCCGAAAATGGATGTTCAATATTACTTGCTCACCTTTCCATGACCAAGATCACCAGTTAGATGTAGGTGGAAAGAGCTGCTAGATGTAGGTGGAAAGAGTGAGAGAAAATTGTGGCGAAAGAGTCAGCAGAAGTTCACCATTACTTCTGCCGGAGCCGCGTGGAGCTTAGGTGCTTCGCTCATAAACACACACATCGCGTGGTCTGAGATTCGAACCCACGATCCCTCAACCGCGAGTCCGCTGCCATGTGTCTCCACGTCATGTTCGTATATATGTGCATTTTCTCTCTCGCTCTCGCCCTATCTCTCACTCTCACTCTCTCCATCTATACGCATACATTTCTACATACGCGTGCATATATGTGTGTGTTTGCCTCCAATGCCAAACAGGTTCAACGCTCAGTCATTCGTGTCAAAAGGTGAGCCTTCAACCAGCCGTGACCAATAGTCTTATTCTCTTCCTCGTGTTATAATCCCGAGCGTATTTACTATGTTAAATGACAGTTGGCGATCTTATCTCATCTATCTATCTATCTATCTATCTATCTATCTATCTATCTATCTATCTATCTATCTATCTATCTATATCTATCTATCTATCTATCGATCTATCTATCTATCTATCTATCTATCTATCTATCTATCTATCTATATCTATCTATCTATCTATCTATCGATCTATCTATCTATCTATCTATCTATCTATATCTATCTATCTATCTATCTATCGATCTATCTATCTATCTATCTATCTATCTATCTATCTATCTATCTATCTATCTATCGATCTATCTATCTATCTATTTATCTATCTATCTATCTATCGATCGATCTATCTATCTATCTATATCTATCTATCTATCTATCTATCTATTTATCTATCGATCTATGTATCTATCTATCTATCTATCTATCTATCTATCTATCTATCTATCTATCGATCGATCGATCTATCTATCTATCTATCAATCAATATCTATCTATCTATCTATCTATCTATCTATCTATCTATCATCTCTATCTATCACTCTTTCTATCTATCTATCTATCTATCTATCTATCTATCTATCTATCAGTCTGTCTGTGGTGTCTGTCTCTGTCTACCTGTTTGTCCGTCCATCCGTCCATCCATCCGACTAACTATCTGCCAGTGTACCTGTCTGTCTATCAATCTATGTGCGTGCCTCTCTGTCTGTCTGTCTGTCTATCTTATCTATTTATTTTCATCAATCTACGTGTGCGCATGGTTGTGTGCATTTGTGTGTGTATAATTTTTCATACATCCATAGATTTATGAAATCGTATATGTCTGCACATTTACATCACACATACATCACATATGCACATATGCCCACGTACATAAATACATACACACACACATTCATTCATATATATATATATGTGTGTGTGTGTGTGTGTGTGTGTGTGTGTGTGTGCTATATATATATATATATATATATATATATATATATAGATGCTTATGCCTTAGGATATCGTACAACTCAGCAATGTCAATTAGAGGCTTGTAGTTTAAATCGCAACGATCAGTCAGAGACAGCAAATCTTGATCAAAGCCTGTTATTTGATATTATCAATATACTACGATATCTCATTGATGGATTCGCTTAGCTTTGATATCAAAGTAAGTACCCAGGAAAAAAAAAAATAAACAACAACATAAAACAAAAGTACAAAACTAAAAACAATGAAGTGGCGCGTTAAAAGAAATCAGAAATCCCTTTTCTTTTCTTTCCTCTCGGCCATCTCGTATCGTTTGCTTCTCGGGAATAATGCCTTCGGATATTTTTTTCAAGAATTAGAATATATCATACATACATACATTCATACATACATACATACATCTAAATATAAATGTTGTGTGTATGTATACATATATATATATATACATATATATATATAATATATAGATATAGATATATATATATAATATATAATAGATATATATATATATATATATAGTATAGGGATACATACATAAATGCGTATTATATATATACATCTCTCTCTCTCCCTCCTCTCTCTCTCTCTCTCTCTTGACACCACACGCACCAACACACACACACCATTAAGCACGTAAATGTAAAACAAGGTGTAAAAAAAGCACTACACGAATACCGAAGAGTGTAGAGTAATGTGTTTTTGTTAAAGCTGCAAACTGGTTTCACGTTTCCGTATTGGTATATATGTTAATATGCATTATATAATATTATATATATATTCTTGTATTATTTTACTGGTTTCAGTCATTTGACTGCGGCCATGCTGGAGCACCGCCTCTAGTCGAACAAATCGACACCAGGACTTATTCTTTGTAAGCCTAGTACTTATTCTCTCGGTCACTAAGCGATGGAGGGGGGACAAACACACACACGCACACACACACACACACACACACACACACACAATTCTCTATCTATCTGCAATTCACCTCAGCATCCACAGTGAACTTCTCGTCCACAAACACGAGAGTTTTTCCTGCACCTTGATGATTGATGAATGACAGAAGCTTTGGGTATCTCTCGGCTCTGTTTTGGCTTTGGCCTTGGCTGCTAAGTGTTGACGGCGTCGTCGAACATTGCTAGTCATGCCAAGGTTCGTGTTCTCAGTTCTGGACACAGCGGAAAGGAACACATTGCGTTACTTAGCCAGAATTTGTCGTGGCTTCAATCGAGCGTTTGAGGCCAGCGAGAAACTTTGGATTGCGCTGGGAATCACTTTGAGTCTTGTGTTCTTTTCCAATAAATCTTTCTCTCTTTAAATTATGAAG
>NW_021832705.1:7500-22500 GCF_006345805.1 Octopus sinensis | reverse complement strand
AGTAGTAGTGGCGGCGGTAGTAGTGGTAGTAGTAGTAGTAGTAGTAGTGGCGGCGGTAGTAGTTGTAGTAGTAGTAGTAGTGTAGTAGCAGCAGCAGCAGTGGCAGTAGTAGTAGTAGTAGTAGTAGCAGTGGCAGTAGTAGTAGTAGTAGTAGTAGTAGTAGTGGTGGTAGTGGTGGTGGTAGTAGCAGTGGCAGTAGTAGTAGTTGTAGCAGCCGCAGTGGCTGTAGTAGTAGTAGTGGCAGTAGTAGTAGATATAGTAGTAGTAGTAGTAGTAGTAGCAGTAGTGGCAGTAGTAGTAGCAGTAGTAGTGGAGGTGATGTTGCCGTTGTTGTTGTTGATGTTGTTATGGTTGTTGTAGTGATGGTGGTGGTTGTATTAGCAATGGTAGCAGTATGAGTGGTAGTTTCAGTACAGCTGGTAGCAGTGGTGGCGGTGGTAGTGGTAATAGTGGCAGAGATAGTGGTAGTTGTAGTCTCGGTTGCAGTGACAGCGGTGGCAGTTGTAGTGACGGTGGTGACAGTGGTGGCTGTGGTGGGTGATGGTGGTGGTTGTGGTGACGGTAGCGGTGGTGATAGTGGTTGTGGTTGGAGTTGTGGTTGTGATGGTAGTAAGTGGTGGTGGCCACGATGAGGAGTGTCAGCGGTTATGGTCGCTGTACTTAGTAGCAAGGGAGTTGTTGCAAGTTGGTTGTGATGATGACGATGATGATGTTCTTGACGATGATGATGATGATGATGATGATGATGACGATAATAATTATGAAGACAATGGTGATGACGACGATGACGGCTAGGACGACGACGACGATTATGATGATGGTGATGATGATGATGATGATGACGACGATGACAACGTCGATGACCATTATTACGACGACGATGATGATGATGATGGTTGTGGTGGTGGTGATGATGATGATGATGAGGACGATGATGAAGATGAGATGGAGGAGGAGGAGGACGACGACGAAGGCGATGATAACGATGAAGATGAGGACGATGATGATGATGGTGATGATGGTGATGATGATGATGACGACGATGATGAAGATGAAATGGAAGAGGAGGAGCAGGACGACGACGAAGGCGATGATAACGATGAAGATGAGGACGATGATGATGATGATGACGACGATGACAACGATGATGTCTGCCACGAGAATAGTGCATCGACGTCACCAGGCTAACGTCACTCGAAGATGTAATTGCTCTGATGATGATGTCATCAATAGGCATTGTGATGACGTCATTGCAATGACCACAGTTCAATGACGTCGGTTTGTTGACGTAATAGCAATGAGAGGCCGTCGCTCATTACGGCGAGCCTGTGTTTAGGGTGTCACTGTAACTCTAGAGATGATACAGACGCTACGGAGTGAGATTGTGGCGTCGAGTGACGTTGTCAAACGTAGCGTAACGTCTTCTTCGACGTGGTTTGGCGTGACAGCGTTAGGCGTAATGACGCTACGGGCAGCTAAGTAATGATGTCACTTTAATGATATCATATCAATGACGTCTTTGCCAATGACGTTACTGCGGTGACGTCATTGCGAAAACGCTGTCATTGTAATGACGTTATTGCGGTGACGTCATTGCAACAACGCTGTCATTGTAACGACGTCTTTACAGGGGCTTGCAACGTTTTTCATTGTATGAATGGTTTTCTATATTTTGTCGGCCCCAGGAGGGATAAAAGGCAAAGTAGGATTCGAACGAGATAAAAGGGTGGAGGGGAGAACCCGGCAGAACAAACAAACATAAAGGGCTTGTCTTAATTAGTGTTAGGGTGTTCAGTTCTATGAAACAAGGAAGGAGCGTCTACATGGTCGTCCGGCTTCCTAGAAATAGCAGTCAACTCAATAGAATTTCCCTAAATCACGCCCTACTGTTTTAAATAAAGGATAAAACACTTTACTCTTTTACTTGTTTCAGTCATCTGACTGCGGCCATGCTGGAGCACCGCCTTTAATCGAGCAACTCGACCCCGGGACTTATTCTTTTGTAAGCCCAGTACTTATTCTACCAGTCTCTTTTGCTGAACCGCTAAGTAACGGAGACATAAACACACCAGCATCGGTGGTCAAGCAATGCTAGGGGGACAAACACAGACACACAAACACACACACGCATATATATATATATATATATATATATATACGACGGGCTTCTTTCAGTTTCCGTCTACCAAATCCACTCACAAGGCTTTGGTCGGCCCGAGGCTATAGCAGAAGACACTTGCCCAAGGTGCCACGCAGTGGGACTGAACCCGGGACCATGTGGTTGGTAAACAAGCTACTTACCAAGCATAGCTTGAAAGGTAAAAGTCAGAGGTGGAATGGCCAGGCTGGAATGTCTTTAGTCACATTTCTGCTGGATCAGGATTAATCTGTGGCTCAACCAATCACAACAAGAGTAGCAGAGCAGCAGGTGCTACTGATTCTTTAGCTGCTGCTGCTGCTACTACTACTACTACTACTGCTGCTGCTGTAACTACTACTACTACTACTACTACTACTACTACTACTACTGCTGCTGTTACTACTACTACTGCTGCTGTTACTACTACTACTGCTGCTGTTACTACTACTGATGTTACTACTACTACTACTGCTGCTGCTGTTACTACTACTACTGCTACTGCTGTTACTGCTGCTACTACTACTACTACTGCTGCTGAAACTACTACTACTACTACTGCTGCTGCTGCTGTAACTACCACTACTACTGCTGTTACTACTACTACTACTGCTGCTGTGAAACTACTAACTACTACTGCTGCTGTGCTGTAACTACCACTACTACTGCTGTTACTACTACTACTTACTACTGCTGCTGGGACTACGATAGGACTACTTAATACTACTACTTACTACTGCTGCTGATGTTACTACTACTACTACTGCTGCTGCTGTTACTACTACTACTACTGCTGCTGCTGTTACTACTACTACTACTGCTGCTGCTGAAACTACTACTACTACTACTGCTGCTGCTGCTGTAAATACCACTAATAATGCGTTATACTACTACTACTGCTGCTGCTGTTATACTACTACTACTGCTGCTGCTGAAACTACTACTACTACTACTGCTGCTGCTGCTGTAACTACCACTACTAATGCTGTACTACTACTACTACTGCTGCTGTGTACTACTACTACTACTGCTGCTGCTGAAACTACTCTACTACTACTGCTGCCTGCTG
Source organism: Octopus sinensis (assembly GCF_006345805.1). Classification (NCBI taxonomy): domain Eukaryota; kingdom Metazoa; phylum Mollusca; class Cephalopoda; order Octopoda; family Octopodidae; genus Octopus; species Octopus sinensis. The sequence goes on along the minus strand of NW_021832705.1, from coordinate 19,294 downwards.
CTGTAACTACCACTACTACTGCTGTACTACTACCTACTACTGCTGCTGCTGAAACTACTACTACTACTACTGCCTGTTGCTGCTGCTGTAACTACCACTACTACTGCTGTTACTACTACTACTACTGCTGCTGCTGTTACTACTACTACTACTGCTGCTGCTGAAACTACTACTACTACTACTGCTGCTGCTGCTGTAACTACCACTACTACTGCTGTTACTACTACTACTACTGCTGCTGCTGAAACTACTACTACTACTACTGCTGCTGCTGCTGTAACTACCACTACTACTGCGGTTACACCTACTACTACTACGGCTGCAGGTTCCTACTACTGCCTGCTGCTGTTACTACTATACTACTGCTGCTGCTGTTACTATACTACTACTGCTGCTGCTGTTACTACTAATACTACTGCTGCTGCTGTTACTACTACTACTACTGCTGACTGCTGAAACTACTACTACTTACTACTACTGCTGCTGCTGTAACTACCACTACTACTGCTGTTTACTGATGTTACTTACTACTACTGCTGTGCTGAAACTACTACTACTACTACTGCTGCTGCTGCTGTAACTACCACTACTACTGCTGTTACTACTACTACTACTGCTGCTGCTGTTACTACTACTACTACTGCTGCTGCTGAAACTACTACTACTACTACTGCTGCTGCTGTTACTACTACTACTGCTGCTGCTGTTACTACTACTACTACTACAACTGCTGCTGAAACTACTACTACTACTGCTGCTGCTGTTACTACAACTACTACAACAGCTACTACTGCTGCTGCTGAAACTACTACTACAACTACTACTGCTGCTGCTGAAACTACTACTACTACTATAGCCATTCAATCTATTGGGTTGTCAGATAAATTCGTTCGTTTTTATTTCTCATTTATTTTAATCCTTAATTTAAAAAAATTAATAAATAAATCAATAATATATTGGCTTCTAATTTTGGCACAAGGCCAGCAATTTCTGGGCAGGGAATATGTCCATAACATTGCCCCCCTAATACTAAACTGGTACTTATTTTATCGACTCAAAAAAGGATGAGAGGCAAATTTCAACCTCAGCGGAATTAGAAATCAGAACGTGATGACGGACGAAGTGCCGCTAAGCATTTTCCTCGGCACCTTAAATCAATCAGTAAGATGTTTATTCTCCCTCATTACTCTTTTACTTGTTTCAGTCATTAGCCTGTGGCCATGCTGGAGCACTGTCTTTAGTCGACCAAATCGACCCCAGGACTTATTTTTGTAAGCCTAGTACTTATTCTATCGGTCTCTTTTGGGCGGTTGTCAAGCGGTGAAGGGACACACGCACATCTGTCTGTCTGTCTGTCTACCTACCTACCTACCTACTTGGTTGCCAATAATAACAAAGGGTAAAATTAATTAATTAAGAAGTAATCAATAATTTCACCAAGTAGAATTCAGCATGAAAAAAAGGACCATTTCATGGTAAACTTAAGTAATACTTAATAAATAGGGTTCAGCAAAGATTTGCTTTACCACATACCGAAGTTTAGAAATAGCAGCCAAAAAATGTTAGCTATTTCTTCTACTTTAAAAGGACTCCCAGAAAGTATTTTGGTTTTTCTGGGAGTCCCTTTTTAAAGTAGAAGAAATAGCTAACATTTTTTGGCTGCTATTTCTAAACTTCGGTATGTGGTAAAGCAAATCTTTGCTGGACCCTATTTATTAAGTAGTACCTAGTTGGTTAGTTAGTTAGCTAGCTAACTGGATAGAATAAACAAAACTAAAAAAAAATCTATTTCCATGGGACAAAACTGCCGTAACTTTTGCAGAAGTTGTCTCCCTTAGTTATTATTAAAAAAAAATTTTTTTTTAGGAGCGATTCTTGGAGCCAGTTTTCCGATTTCAGAATAATTTCATTATCTTATCAATAAATCCTCTATTAACATTTTCCATACAAAGCATATCTGTCATGCTGTGTCCAACTGTAGCAGTCAGGACACTGCTTTTCCATTTCTCATTAAGTTATAAAAAATTTGGCGCTTTCAATATTAAATTAGCGGGAATAACTATTGAAATATTTCTAAACAAATTCTTTGAATGACACAAGTCTACATATTAAGGATAACAATGGTTGAAAAGAGTATTTGTTATCGTTAGCTATTGTTGTACATATATTGTATGGGAAATAGTTATGTGGAGGCGCAATGACCCAGTGGTTAGGGCAGCGGACTCGCGGTCGTAGGATCGCGGTTTCGATTCCCAGACCGGGCGTTGTGAGTGTTTATTGAGCGAAAACACCTAAAAGCTCCACGAGGCTCCGGCAGGGGATGGTGGTGATCCCTGCTGTACTCTTTCACCACAACTTTCTCTCACTCTTACTTCCTATTTCTGTTGTACTTGTATTTCAAGGGGCCGGCCTTGTCACTCTCTGTGTCATGCTGAATATCCCCAAGAACTACGTTAAGGGTACACGTATCTGTGGAGTGCTCAGCCACTTACACGTTAATTTCACGAGCAGGCTGTTCCGTTGATTCGGATCAACCGGAACCCTCATCGTCGTAACCGACGGAGTGCTTCCAGTCCAGGAAATAGTTTTTTCATTCAACAACCTCGCTGACTTAATTTCCTCTTGAAAATCAAGGCAATATATTTACACCTATTTATTTAGTTATCTAATATGCATATTTGTATATATTACAACAATATTTTACCTAAGTTGGTACAAGTTTTTGGGGTTCACTTTGCTCATTGTTGTGCTCATGTCTTAAACTTAGTTCTTTTGCAGGCATGCTCTGCTATAAAAGAATGCAAGATATTTTTTTCTACAATAAATGGACTGGGTGCACTCTTTCAATAAACAACACATTAATCTCATAAGTGTTGAGTGGTGGAAATAAACGCAATTACCAAACTTTCAATTCATTATTTCATTATTTTGCATTTCAGTATGTACATCTGTATCCCCGACAGCATACAAGTGCATATGTAAAATGACGCCCTTTATTTTTTAACCATTATCAAAATAAATAGTATATTGAAAAATTAAACTATTTTCTAGTGGGAGGGTCCATTTGTGACTCCAGGGGTCAAAAGGGGGTCTTTGGCCAAAATGAGTTGAGAACCTTTGGTCAGAAAGTAATTTTTTAAATTGTCAAGAATAAGTTATAGAAATGCCATTGTGGAACCTGAAATGAAAGAGAAAACTGCCAAAAAAAGCAGCAGTAGATGAACTGAATGAGGTCAGTCAGAGATCAATAGAGTAAATATGAGGAGAGCAATTTGATGCAAAAGTGGGGTGATTCCATTCACATTTTCAAGTCCACTTGTAAATCAGGTTTCAGGTACACTTGATGCCTCCACGACAAACCAAGCATCAGATGGCCAGCCTGGCACCACCTTGGAAAGTTTGGTTAAAGGAAACAAGTAAAAAGATGGATGCTTGAGTCGAATTCAAAGTTACTTCTTTGGATTGGTTGTGTCACATCAATGACACACAACCACCATCCTCTACCATCAAAATGGCAGCATTTTACATCATTTGAAAAAATGGTATTTAACCCTTTCGTTACTGTATTTATTTTGAGATGCTCTGTGTTTCTTTCAATTAATTTTAAATATAACAAAGAATTTAGTTAAATAACTTAGTTATCATTAAGCTTAGTGTTAGGAACATAAATTGTGACTAAGGTTTGGTGGAAGATTTTAATTCAAAACTTATGAAAATAAGGCATTTGTACTCAGAGCCAGAGGCAGTTTCAGCCAGGTTGGTATCGAAAGGGTTAAGAATTGTTTTTCTATTGTATATTTTAACCGTTTTGTTACCATATTTCTGTTGAGATGCTCTGTGTTTCTTCCAATTAATTTTAAATATAACAAAGAATTTAGTAAAACAACTTAGTTATCAATAAGCTAGTGTTAGGAACATAAATTGTGACTAAGGTTTGGTGGAAGATTTTAATTCGAAACATATGAAAACAAGGCATTTGTACTCAGAGCCAGAGCCGGTTTCAGCTGGGCTGGTAATGAAAGGGTTAATAGATGCATCAAATATATACACTTCATATATTTGATATAGAAAAATTAAATATTTTATTGAAAATACTTTGAAGGATTGGATCCAAAGAGAACAAAATATGAGGGAAATTTTTATATAAATTGTTTTAATATTTCACTGAGGTCAATAGAATAAGATTTCTTTATTTAAAAGTTACAGATTCCTCAGCTGTTATTTTATTTAAATTGTTGGTGAATCTGCATCGTAAAAAAGTATCAGTGATTCACACACACAAGTTATTCAGATTCATGATTTATACAAAGAATTGCGAACAAAGTCTGTGGAGTCTACTGCTCACAGTCGAGTTTGGCTTATATGCGGATAATATGCCCATCACCAATGAAATCCCTTCAAAAAAGTGTTTATCCCTGAAAGCAGTTTGAACTCCTGTCCCTTTTGAGGAGTTCTACAGCTCAACTGGGAGATGGAAATATTATGTAAACAATGAATTTGAAAGCGCTGTTCCAAAATTGCAAGGCACAGTGTGTCGGAGAGAACGAAGGTGTGGGTGGGGGAAGGGAGCAAGCCCAACATGATTATGTGTGTGTGTGTATGTTGTGGGGCACTAATTGATTGATTACATCAGCCCCAATTTTTGACTGATATTCATTTTATCAACCCTCAAAGGGTTTCACCCTTTCAAAGTCAATTTCAGCAGAATTCGAACTCAAATCATTAAGATGGATAAAATACCTATTTCTTTATTACCCACAAGGGGCTAAACATAGAGGGGACAAACAAGGACAGACATAGGTATTAAGTCGATTACATCGACCTCAGTGCGTAACTGGTACTTAATTTATCGACCCCGAAAGGATGAAAGGCAAAGTCGACCTCGGCGGAATTTGAACTCAGAATGTAATGGCAGCCGAAATAAAATGCCGCTAAGCATGTTGCCTGCCATGCTATGCTAATGGTTCTGCCACCTTAGTGGGTTCGTAATAAAAAAAAAAAACGTGAAACAAAACCAGTGTATGTGTGTGTATTTATGTATACGCACGTGTATACAAGTCTAGGCTATGGGAATAATTGGCTTTGAAAGCACGTGGCTTTATGTTCTACCTCACTGCACAGCACCCTTGGGCAAGTGTCTTCTACTGTGCTAGTAACTGGAATTAGATGGAAACTGTATGGAAGCCCGTTGTTTGTGTGTGTGTGTATATATATATATATATATAACAGCTGACGACTAGCATCATGCTTGAAACTCAAGATTACCAACGAATTTGAATCAAACTGTTTTTATCCATATATATATATATATATATGTGTGTGTGTGTGTGTGTGTGTGTGTGTGTTTGTGTTTGTCCCCCTAGCATTGCTTGACAACCGATGCTGGTGTGTTTATGTCCCCGTTATTTAGCGGTTCGGCAAAAGAGACCGATAGAATAAGTACTGGGCTTACAAAAGAATAAGTCCCGGGGTCGAGTTGCTCGATTAAAGGCGGTGCTCCAGCATGGCCGCAGTCAAATGACTGAAACAAGTAAAAGAGTATATATATATATATATATACACACATAAGTTCAGCAAAATTTAGATTCAGATGAATATGGTACTTAAGTTAAAGGCACCAGAATTTTGTATGGTATTATCCATATAAATCAAATGGGGTGATTATAATCAAAATAAGCAAGCATGAAACAATTGTACTACTCTACCTTGGATATCCTTGCTGCTTATTTTTTTATATATATACTAGGAGTATCACCTGGCGTTGCTCGGGTTTGTAAGGGAAATAACTATATAAGCAATTTTAGAGAGTTATAGCCAAAAAAGCAAAAAAATGATGGTAAATTTTTTTTTAAATCGTTGACTCATCGTAGACATTTTTAGAGAGTTACTTCCCTTATATAATAGCAAAAAAATGCATTAAAATGGAAAAAAATGATGGTAAATTTTTTTTTAAATCGTAGACGTGCGCTAATACCCAGAAGGGCTCGATATGAATCACGACTATAAGATACCCGGTTTTGGTTAAACTGCACCGCAAAATGTGGGAGTAGTTAGGAATCTAAATCGTAGGAGACAGACACACAACCTTACTTTTATATATAAAGATATATATACACACATACATACATATACATACGCACGTATATATAGTGTTTTTGTGCTTAGATATTCTTGGATATGAAAGGTGTTTGTTTTGATTATATTTCGAAATATGTGTGTGCATGTACAGGTGAGATTGTAACATTGACTAATCAGGACTCACAAATACATTTAGTACATCTAGTACTGTACTGTCATTACAATACAGTTTCAAACAAACATATCAACCACTAAGTACACAAATCTAATTAAGTACCTGGTAAAATTACCTGACTGATAGCAGCAATATCAAAAATGAATCTCATTGAGATTTACCTGACAGTAATTAGAAAATGGTAGTCCAATGGTGATGTGGTGGCCTTCATCAGTTGCAATTTACTTGAAAATAAATCAAAGAATCCCTGCTTGAAACAACAATCTCTCTTTCATCTCATCACACATCAAACCTTTTCTTCAAGATTTAGTCTTTCTCACAAAGACAGGTGAGTTTTTTTTTTTGTGGGGGTGGGGTTGCCTTATTTTTGTTCTGAATCATGCCTCACTTACGGATTCGTTATCTTTCAAAACAGAAAATGTCACTTCATTTAGTCTCATTGGTTCGTAAGTGAAATCATCGCTCAACAATACGGCCAGCGTAGATCCACGTTCTGATTTCAATTCTTTGAATTTCTGTATGGCATCATACTGCCTTTGGTTTGTGTCTATGCCTGTTGCAGGCCCTCCGGGGGTCAATATATGGGAAAATGGGTAAACAGTCTCCAGGAAACTATCTATAAACATCTTCTTGTGGTTGTTGCTGTCGCGTCGAGCCGTTCGACTCATCTCTTTCTGTTTCTCGATCCAAGTGTCACGAAGCAATTGCATCATGTCGAATTGATCCGCAACCAAAGGGAAAGACGCCAAAACCGAACTGGATATCAGCTCCGTGTTATCTGAATCGGTTCTGTCTCGTAGGAGAGTCTTTGCCAGAATGTTCCGGTACAATGCATAGAAATGCATCAGGCATGCATTACCAATGATGGTGTGAGGTAAACTGTTCAAAACATCTTTCTGTTCTTTTTTGGGAGGAAAAATTTTGACCACTAATGTTGGCTTTTGGTGTCCAGTAAAAAGACTAAGAAAGGAATTCTCTTCAACTGCATTTGAAAACCTGGAGTCAAGAGGAATACCTCTATCATAGGGAGTTCCACCATGAAGGGGCAATTCATAAGAACGGTTTGTAATGGTTTCTTCATTTAATAAAAGCTTAGTCCAACCACAGCTGAATATCCCTTGTTCCTGGGTGTCTTGTTGGGTGTATGACAGACACAGCTCAAACAGTAAACTTATCTGATTCCCTGAGTAATTTGTTCTCACAAAGAATTCCGTATGTAAACTGACATCCATATTATCAGAGACACGAGAAGAAAAACTCCAAGACTTTTGAGATTTATCAACTGATTGCACTTTGATTGTGTGTATGTTACTCAAGACATTTTTTCCATCAAAGATACAAACTCGTACGCATCGACACTGGACATCGATACCCGGACCTGTTTGTGGAATGTTCCGGCAAGACTGAATACTCCCAATTTTTAATATATTTACACTGTAAGGACAAATATGTTTGTCTGAAGGAGAGTAAAACAAATCTGTATAGCCCATTGCAGTTTTACTCAAGGACGGATGAAGTGCTTTCTCCATGCGATACTCCGAGTTGGCAGCCCATAAACTACTCAGAGTAGAAGGTCTGAAACCAGATGGCACAGTGCCTTTTGCTTGAAGAACATCAACAATGGATTGTTCTTGAATCGATTCTTTGATAGTTTGCCAAAGTTGTTTAGCAGAACGAATTTTCGGTTTATCTCCTCCGCTGTCCACTTTCACATCCTCATCCATATCTGAGTCTTCTTCATTTTCTTTTTCTTTCTCTTCTTCTTCTTCCTCAAAGTTATCATCACTGTCACTTTCTCCTTCATCTTTTGCCGATTCTTCAGTGCTATCCTCCTCCTCCTCATCATCATCATCGACATCAGTAGTAGACCTCATCTGCAGATAGGTGCTGGGCACCAGGCCTCGAAAACCATCCTTATTTTCAGCAAGCCACCAACCATTTCGATGGGCCTGCACGATTTTCAAGACTTCACCTTTCTTAAAACTTAAATCATTCGTCTCTTCTTTCTCATAGTTTGATAATGCAACAAAATACTTAGTAGGAAGTTCTACTTCTTCATCAGACTCAGATTCCTCCTCATCATCATCATCATCTTCCTCATTTGTAGAATCCCCTTCTTCCTCATCCACTTTACCCACGTCCTCCTTCTCCTCTTCTGCCTCATATTCATCAGACTCCTCCTCCACCTCTTCTTCATCTGACTCCTCTTCCTCTTCCTCCTTCTTTCCTTCATCTTCCTCTTCCAAGGGTTCCTTAGTTTTTGGAGGTAATTTCTCTTTAGGACAAAGATTATGTTTCAAAACTGATTTCATGTCGGCTATTAACTTTGATTTCAAACCTTTCTTCTTCTGGTTGGTCACCGAACTTTGACTTTCTGTGGTTGTTGTTGTTGTTGTCGCTGCTGCTGGTCCCTCATGAGGATCTGGCGTGGGAACAACTTGAGTGGGGCTTTTCTCAGAGTCTGATTTCTGTTTCAAAATTTTCGACTTGGATTTCGAAGAAGAATGGCTACTTGTAAAAGACTTTACCTTACTAACATCGTCATTCTCTGTAACTGCAACACTGGTACTACTAGCTGGGCCACTCGAGCTAGCAGTGGCACTAGTACTAGCAGCACCAGTAGTACTAGTTGCACCCTCTTCTTCCTCTTCGTCATCATCATCCTCTTCATTGTCATCATCATCATCGTCATCGTCTTCATCGTCGTCGTCGTCATCATCATCATCGCTTTCATCAAGCTCGTCCACATTTTCAGATATATCTTCGTTTATTTCTTTTTCATGATTTCCTAGAATATTTCCTGAAATGCTGCTTCCAGACTGGGAACCTTTCTTACTACTGTTATTATTGTTTTCTTTCTTCGATCGATTTTGCTTCTCAGAAATCTCCTTTTGCTTCTTCTTTGTTGTGGTGCTTTTCGCTGCCGCCTTTCCCACTGAATCTGTATCTTTGGTACTTTCACCGTTTTTGTTTCCTTCGTTTTCTTCTGATGCTGTTTGTTGAACAATAACATCGTAAGCATCTGATACTAGTTTCTGTTGGGTGGCCACTTTTTTCAGAAGGCTCTTTTTCTTGGAATCGAAATTCTTCTGTTGTTTCGGATCCTTATTTTCAAGTAAATCAATTTCCTTCGTTAGACCTTCCAACTCGTTCGCTAAACTTTTACATTCTTCGCTCAACGCCAAAACATTCTCCGACTCCTTCACGTCCGGATTCGACTTCTTAAACTTTTTAAACTTCTTTAGAAACGAATCTGTATCTTTTTTTAATTTATCATACGAATTCGATAACGTCTGGAGCGCAACTGGTGTCCTGCCCAACATTATTATTACGCCTGTGTATGTAGAAGAATAAGTTGGGCGCGAGTGTGTGTACGAATGTATGAATGAATAAACGTGGCTGCTCGCGTCAATGTATGTCTGTGTGTGTGTATCTATCTATATATAAATATATGAGTGTGTGTGTGTGTGTATCTACCTGTTCGTATTAACATTCTTTACAAAAACTTGAAGTTTACACGTTGTTAAGGCGAAGCGTTATTAACAACGCGCCATCTACAGGGTAGAAAGTAAACCGAAAATAAAACAAGAGGAGGTAAAGCCAAGTAGAAAATAAAACGTAAAATTAAAGGGAAGTAATTCGGTTAATTATTTTTCGCGCGTTTAAAAATATTGCGTCAGGAATAAAAAGTAAAAAAAAAAATTGGAAGTGACCAGAATGGATTAAAAATGAGCGGTCTTGGAGTTTACGCGTTCACTTTCTCAAGTTAACAAGCAACTTCTCTCATTTGTTTGGTCGTTGGTGAAAATGGAAAATGGGTACGTGTGTGTTGAAGAATGAGAACTTTGCTCCGTTATAAAAGACTGTAATCCTCAGATGAGAAGTAATTTTGCAAAACAAAAGAATATCCCAAGGATACAGCAGGGATGTGGCTGGAGTCTTACGTGCTTAAATACTCGTGGGGTTGGCTTTCTCTATGCACACAACCGAGTTATCCTTATCTGATATTTCGACTCTCATCAACCATAGGCCGGAACCACATCCAAAAATTAGAACCCTTTCACTAACAAAAGCTTCGTTCAATCTTGAGCATGAAATGGGAACATTATGTGACCAACAACAAAGTCCTGGAAAGATCCAAAGGTCCTGGAAAGTACTGAATCGTTGATCATGTAATACCATTTTCGTTGGTCAGGACACGCAGTAAGAACAGAAGAGTCAAGGTTCCCATCTTAAGTCTTATTCAGTGAGCTCACTTCAGGAAAAAGACCATGAGGTTGCCCTTTTTCGGAGATACGGGGACCAACTAAAAACAGAAATGAAAGCTACTGGAATTGATCCTGAATCGTTTGAAACACAAGCCCGAGACCGTACTAAGTGGCGGTGCTTCAACACCATCGGAACCAAAAACTTCGAAGCCCTCAGAAGAGAAAAGGAAGAAATCAAACGACAGGAGGATCATGTGCTAATTATTAAACAACTTGAAAGATGGGATAGTCATGGATGGAATGCATTTCATTATTGGTCCGCTGGCTCAGAGCTGCTATGGAGGCTAAACAAGAACAGCAACTAGTGAGACTCGTGTGCGCACTTATATGCGTGCGTGCGTGCGCTGGCGAGCTGGCAGAAGCGTTAGCACGCCGGGTTAAATGCTTAGCAGTATTTCGCCTGCCGCTACGTTCTGAGTTCAAATTCTGCCGAGGTCGACTTTGCCTTTCATCCTTTCGTGGTCGATTAAATAAGTACCAGTTACGCACTGGGGTCGATATAATCGGCTTAATCTGTTTGTCTGTCTTTGTTTGTCCTCTCTGTGTTTAGCCCCTTGTGGGTAGTAAAGAAATAGGTATTTCGTCTGCCGCTACGTTCTGAGTTCAAATTTTGCCGAGGTCGACTTTGCCTTTCATCCTTTCGTGGTCGATTAAATAAGTACCAGTTACGCACTGAGGTCGATATAATCGACTTAATCCGTTTGTCTGTCCTTGTTTGTCCTCTCTGTGTTTAGCCCCTTGTGGGTAGTAAAAAAAAAAAAGGTATTTCACCAGCAAGTTGAATTTCGTTTCCAATTCAACGATGGAGCAAAACGATTTAGAATTCCAAACGCCAATTACAATCAGATGCAAGGAAGGTGACTGAAATTCTTTAACAGTAACCTTCCTTAAATAAATAAATAAATAAATGGGAGGTGTGTGTGAGATCGTTTTTTTTTTTTTAGAAGCTTATCCAGGCTTTTGTCTCAGATTTTTAAACATGATTTTATCTTACCCTCTGAGCCTACTTTGATCTTACTCTGATATATCTAATCTCAAACCTGTGCTGGATAATACATTAGTCATCAAGGATAAACTTAGCAGTCGCAATCATCTGTCTATCCTGTTTTCTGGAGATAAGGAAGTCTATTTAAAGACTGGTGAACTGGTAGAACTATTAGAGCATCTGGTATTTTAGTCTACAGTATTTTTTCTGGATCTCTGCAATCTGAGTTCAGATCCTACCAAGGATGAAGTTTATTCAACTTGTAGGTCCACCTAATTAACCGATGAT
>NW_021832705.1:0-2500 GCF_006345805.1 Octopus sinensis | reverse complement strand
ACCCAAATATCCATACATAGAAGCCAGCTTTAAATTCTCTTTATTCAGACCTCCTTACATTTGAAGATGTAGGTATAACTACATGTACAAAACACTGAGTAATGCTCTTCTGAATCAACTTGTTATCATATCTATGTTTGTGTGTGTTCATATATATATATATATAAATAATAATTATTTGAGGGAATATTATTCCTAACTTACAGGGAAAAATTCAATTTAGAAATACTAAATCAAATTTCACAAAATATAATATATATATAAAAATTAGAAAAAAACCACCTTTTATCAATTCAAAATGAACAATTAAATTACACCATCTAGAAAATTACATAAAATAGAAATATTAAAAATAAAATAACAATATATACCGATCATTAAGTAAATTGCAAAATAATAATAAAAACGTATATAAGGTGGTGAGCTGGCAGAATCGTTAGCATGCCGGGCAAAATGCTTAGTGGTTTTTCGTCTGCCGTTACGTTCTGAGTTCAAATTCCGCCACGGTCAACTTCGCCTTTCATCGAAAAGCCTGGGCTTCTGAGGCCCACAGCTCTTCAATATCCTCCTGAAGAACCTAAGAGACCTGCATGGGGTGGATGCAGATGTCTTTAAAATGAAACTGGATCTTTTCTTGTCAGGTATCCCAGATGAACCAACTTCACGGCAGGAGGTGCAGATGAGGGCAGCTGCATCGAACTCTCTCATGCACCAAATGGCAGTTGCTAAAAAGCTTTCGTGAAGTAAAACCATGTAGCAACACCAAATGGCGGTGCCCCAGAATGGCCACAGCTCGTGAGCTGAAACTAGAATCAATCAATCAATCATATTGTTGCAATTTACTTAATGATCGGTATATATTGTTATTTTATTTTTAATATTTGTATTATATGTAATTTTCTAGATGGTGTAATTTAATTGTTCATTTTGAATTGATAAAAGGTGGTTTTTTCTAATTTTTATATATACATATGGGCAATTCTCTCCTACTACAGGCTTTGGCCGACCAAAGCCTTGTGAGTAGATTTGGTAGACAAAGACTGAAAGAAGCCTGGCGTATATGGGTGTGTGTGTATATATATACATACATACATGTATTCATGCATACATACATTTATATGTGTATGTATATATCTGTATATATATGTATATATATACATATATATATATATATGTGTGTGTATAATATATATATATATATATATATATATATATATATATATATATATATACACATACATATATATACACATATATGTATTCATGCATGCATACATACATATATATATGTGTATGTATGTGTGTGTGTGTGTATATATATATATATATATATATACACGCACACACTTAGGTGTGTTTGTGTATGTGCAAGTGTATGCCTGTGTGTGTATATTATTTTCAAAATTGGATAGCGATTTACATATAAAGCTATCAATAATAATAATAATAATAGCATGTAAATAATTACATGCTGTACGTATACCTTTATATATACATCAAGATCCTATTTCAAGAAAGAATTCTTTTGCATTTTCTCAAATGTTCAAATGTTTTATAAATTCTTATGGCATCAACAATATATTATATATATACACATATATAAAATGTGTATATATATATATAATATATATATAGATATCTATATGTATGCATGTATTAATGATATGAGGCAGAGCGCTGGTCTTTGTTGGAGTTATATGTAGTAATTGGTGTGTCTTCTTTCATTGACTGAAAATAGAAAATATAATTTTATAGATTTTTTACAATTTTTTTTTTTTTTTCACACGAAATTATAGAGCAAAATATCAGAGATATCAAAAATAAATGTTGAATAAAAAAGACATGCTTAGAAACAACGGCATCTTGGTATCAGGAAAGTTTTGGAATTTATTTTGTCGTTTGACTTATCCTCATCAAACAAGCATCAGATATCATTAGTGCAGGTCTATTTGTTGCGAGAGCTTGGGCTTACTCCTCTCAGCGGGAAAGGCTTCACCACAGTTTCCCAGTGGGAAAGGTTTTCAAGCAAAGACCCATGGTGCTTTTAAACAGGAGCCCAGCATTTGGAGTATTATGCCATATCTTGTTCCTACCCAGTTCATGAATGGTGCTCTTCTGAAAGAACAGAATTCTGAGAGATAAACCGATTGCTGTCAGCCTCCACTTGGACATCCGAGACCGGCAGATGCAGACAGTAACTGCAAGTAGTAGCCTTAGTTTTTAGGTTTCTTCTTCTTCTTCTTCTACCTCCTCCTCCTTCTGTCAGTTTCCGTCTACCAAATCCACTCACAAGGCTTTGGTCAGCCCGAGGCTATAGTAGAAGACACTTGCACAAGGTGCCATGCAGTGGGACTGAACCCGGAACCATACTACTACTCCTGCACCTATATATATATATATATATATATTATATTTATATATATATATATATTATACATATATAATATACATATATATATATATACATATATTATATATACATATATATTACATATATATA
>NW_021832704.1:17500-29960 GCF_006345805.1 Octopus sinensis | reverse complement strand
TTGGATATGCGTTATACATACATACCATTTATATATGTATATATATATATATATATATATATATTAGTTATATATATATATATATACATGGGTAATATTTTTGAGTGTGTGGGGGTGATTTCTTTATATGTTGTTTGTGTGTGTCTGTGTATTATGTACGTCTATACAGCTCTTTATTCGTGTATATACCTGCATATTTATTTCAATGTCTAACACCCATTTTTTTTAATAAACAACTTTAAGATTTATGTCCGTTTTTACTCCATTTCTATTATTTGTTTTCTCTCTCTTTCTCACTTTGTGTCCTTATATATCTATCTTCGCATACCTATCTATCTATCTAAGTACATATACATATACATATAATATATATATATAGATATATATATATATATATATATATATATATATAGATATATATATGTATATATACATACATATGTATACATATATATATATATATATATATATATTATTATATATATATACTATATATATATATGTATATGTATATATATGCATCTATGTATGTATTTATCGTGTATACTCACGACTATATTTACTATCAATCTTTTGCTTTCTGTCTATGCCTACCATGTGATATTTATGTTTGTTTTCCCACTAAAATCTCATGTTTTCTTTATATTTATATATACACACTTATGTATATATACATATGTATATATACATATGTATAATATATATATATATATATATATATATATATATATATATATATATATATATATATATATATAATATACATATATATATATATATATATACACACACTACGCACATATGAGACTGAAGTGTAATTCAATCTTGTTTAACAGCATTAAAGTAGATTGCCAACTTCACAAATGTTTTTTAACTTTTTTTAACTTCGCATCTCTTCTCAACCTAACTTTCCTTCTTTCTTATTCCAGTTCGAATATTGCTAATTTTCTCTCAATCTCTATTCTCTTGTTATTCATTAATTGCTTGCCAATCCAATACAACATTCTCCTTATTCTTTCTTTATTTGTTTCTTTCTTTCTTTTCTGATTGCTGTATCTTTTTTGTTTTTTTTTTTTCATTCTTTGTTTATATCTTTCAGGTTTTCTTTGTTTCCCTTTTCATCTTCAGCCCTCTTCCTATTCTTCTTCTTTACCATTTACTGGTCGTCACCTCCTCCTCATTCTCTTCTTCCTCCTTCACTTCTTCGTCATCATCTTCTTCTTCCCCATCATCTACTTTCTCTTCTTCATGTGCTTCATTTCCTCCTTTTCTTCTTTATCATCATCATCATTATCATCCCAATCATCATCATCATCATCTTCATCATCATCATCATCTTCATCATCCCACCACCACCAACACGCCCGTCATCATCATTACCATCACCGTCATCATCATTGTCATCAACATCATCAATTTCTTTGTTTCTTCTTTTTCTTCTCCTTCTCCTTCTCCTTCTCCTTCTCCGCCTTCTACTTTTCTTCGCTACCTCCTCCTCCTCCTCCTCCCCTCTTCCTCCCACTTCTTCTCCTCCTCTTCGTTCTTCTTCCTTCTTCTCCTTCTTCGTCTTCTTTTTCTTCTTCCTTCTCTTTCTACTCTTTAGTTCTCCCTTAATTGTATATTTCTCCTATTCCTCATCTCTCCTCCGCATCATCATCATCGTCGACGTCAATTCCATTTCTTCACTCTCCTCCTCCATCCATTCCCATTCCTATTATTAATGTACAACATGCTAATGCGTTTGTCGCTTCTACACTTAAGTAGATGCATCGGTGGACATCTTCTTGAATGTGTTTATGTTTGTCCAATATAGCAACATGTATTTCTCGTCCTTCTCTCTGTTGTTTGTGTTTGTCCTGGCTGTTTTATGCTTTCTAACTTATTTCATGTGTGTGTATAGGAGTGCATTTATGTACATATGTATATATATATGTGTGTATAAACATATATACGTATATATATATATTAGTGTGTGAGTGTATATGCTTATGCCCACAAAAAAATATATATATATATTATACACGTATATATATATGTGTATTTATATATATATATATATATATATATATATGTATTTATATAAAATTGAATAGATGTGTGTATGCTTGCTCATATATATATATATATAGATAGATAGATAGATATACATACATATTTATGTACCTACATATATATATATATATATATTCCTATATATATATGTATATGAAGACATATATATGTAGGTATGTATGATTTATGTATGAATGTGTGTCGTGTGTGTGTATTTGTGTTTGACTTTTGCCTTGATGTTTTCCATCAGTTTTTGCAGTGCTTTTTTACTTCTTATGTATATACATGTTTATTTATTTGTTTATTTGTTCTTTTTTCAGCTCAAATCTGATTTGAATTTAATTTGATTAATTTAAATATCTTATGTTTACTTTGATATTTTTTCTCTACTTACATACATATACGTAGAGAACTATATGCACTTATATATATATAAATATTACACACCCACACACACACCACACAACACACACACATATATATATATATTATATTATATATATATATACGCAAACACACATCAGTGCATGTAATTCTGTACATATATGTTTGTGTATATATATATATATAATATATATATATATATATATATATATATATATATATATATATATGTGTTTTTGTAATATCCAAGTGCCATCTTTCTTCCTTTCTCTCTCTCTCTCTCTCCATATAGATATATATATAGTATATATATATATATATATAATATAATGAGGGAGAGGGAGACTAGTATATATAGATAGATAGACATACTTGCTCACACACAAATATCCTCCGAAAGTTTCCTGGGTTTTCTCATAGACTTCCATATCCGCACACTAAAGTTGTATCCTACTTAGGACTCGGAGTAATTCTTGTCTAACACAGAGATTCTTATCTACTCACACAACAAACTATATATTCCCTGCAGTTTCTGTATATTCGCACACTCACCACACCGTATATAACATATAGATTCTGTATATAAGAACGGAATGCATTATTTTATAACATGTTAATTCTATATACAAGTAAACAGCACATTATGTATTGTATCCAGATATTTTTATGGGTATACTTATATCTAGCACTCTGTCGGTTAAGACGATCAAGGTTCCAGTGGATCCGTTCAACGGAACAACCTGCTTGTGACATTAACAGGCAATAGACACGTGTACCCTTAACATAGCGTCAATCAAAGCTTGACCCGTCGTCGAGTTTCATACTACCATCCGAGCCTCCGACCACCGGATGCTGCTAAATAAGCTCACACAAAGTTATAACTATTCTGGCCATAACTGTATGCGGATACATTTCTCTCTTCTTCCGGCCAATCTCAGAGAATCCGAAAAATGTTACGCGTGTTTTCCAGATATCACAGAATATATGAAGAGAAAAGGAAGACAATGGAAATAATCGGGGAGATTCAGCATGACACAAAATGTGACGTGGCCGACTGCTTCAAATACAGGAACAACTCATTTTGCCAGTGGTGTCCACTGGAGCAATGTGAAAATGAAGTGTCTACATAAAAAAAACATGCTGTTAGGATTTGAACTCACTACCTTGCGATTGTGAGCCGAATATCCTAAACATTCAACCACACACCTTATACAGATATTGATACCCGTCACGAATGTAATATCACAACGATCAAACATTTCCACTTTGTCGTAAATTACTTCATCTCTCCATATTTTCTCTTGAACGACGCATCAAAACCATTCTCTTTCCTTTGTCTTCCTTTTCTCTTTACATATTCTGTGAGTTTGGCCGGAAGAAGAGAGAAATGTATCTTCATAATGTACGTTTTGGCCAGAATACTTCTAACTCTGTGTGAACTCATTTGGCAGCATCCGGTGGTCGAAGGCTCGAATGGTAGCATGAAACTCGGCGACTGGTCAAGCTTTGAAAGACACTATTT
Source organism: Octopus sinensis (assembly GCF_006345805.1). Classification (NCBI taxonomy): domain Eukaryota; kingdom Metazoa; phylum Mollusca; class Cephalopoda; order Octopoda; family Octopodidae; genus Octopus; species Octopus sinensis. The sequence goes on along the minus strand of NW_021832704.1, from coordinate 26,002 downwards.
TACCATTGTCCTTCATGTAACAGTGGTTTAAATATATTATTTACTAATCATACGAAAAGTGTGTGCAGTAGATAAGCTTTGAATACGAAGTCTGTACAATGTGCGTGAGTGCGTCGTTGCTGCTCAGTTTCAGAGCAGTTCTGAACCAACAAGGTCGGACATGTATGAAGTTCTACCTATTACATTTGCGGTTATTTTTCAAAAGTCCTCGTTTTGGCACGCTAAATTACTGGTATGTAGTTCTGCAAATTATATTTGTATGACGATCATACTGAAGATCTACGGACATTTTTGCGTAAGTAAAATTACGTAATCTGTTGAGAGTGAAGCATTGTTTATTAATCTATTTTTTGATACTTTTCATTTGTTTTGCTCGATTACGTTCTTGTGTTTGCTAAATTTTCTAGAGAACATTTCTTAGTGGTAAGACCATAGTGGATCTACTTCTAGCATTAGGGTCGTCCACATAGTAGTCATTCCTCTAATATGTATGGAATACAATTTACTGAACCTTCAGTTTTTAATATGCTAGAACACTGGGGTTAAATTGATGTTATCAAATTAATATTCAATTTTTTACCCTCATTTTAATTTTATATATACATATATATATATATATGTAGGTATGTTTGTATGTATGTATATATATATGGGTGAGTGTATGTATGTGTGTGTGTGTCTGTCTGTCTGTGTTTGTGTCAGTGATTGTCCTTCCACCATCGCTTGACAACCGATGTTGTTGAGTTTACGTCCCCGTAAATTAACGGTTCGGCAAAACAGACCGACAGAATAAGTACAAGACTTCCAAAGAATAATCCTTGAGTATGAAATAGCCCGGCAATGCAAAAATGAAGAACGTGAAGGTAGTGCCAATTATTGTTGATTACTTGGAGACAGTATCAGAAGCATCAAGATGAATATGAAGGAAACTGGAATAGAATACCCAGTGGAACTGTTACAAAAGGTTTGTCTCCCTGGCACGGCAAAATGATGAGGAAAATATTCAATAGTTCAAAAGAAGAAATAGCGTGGTAACATAGGCTGCAAGTAGCAAGTCCCCGCCAGACTCCAGGAGTTACAACAAAACCTGATTTAATAACAAAAACAACAACAATAATAATAATAATAATAATAATAATAATATAATAATAATAATAATAATAATAATAATAATATTAATAATAATAATAATGATAATAACAATAATAATAATAATAATAATAATGATAATAACAATAATAATAATAATAATAATAACAATTACAATAGTAATAATAATAATGATAATAATAATAATTATAATAGTAATAATAATAATAATGATATAAATAATAATGATAATAATGATAATAATACTAGTAGTAATAATAATAATAATAGCAATAATAATAATAATAATAATAAAATTAAGAATAATAATAATAATAATAATAATAATAATAATAATAATAATGATAATAATAATAATAATAATAATAATAATAATAATAATAATAATAATAATAAATGCGCTGATGCAGTACCAGGCAGTGGCTCTCATGGCTTCTGATCTTAACTGATTGGAAGTGTTATCATGTACGTTGTTTTGTCTTGGTATAAAAGATGGGCTACAGCAAATATTCTGCTCAATACCACAGATTTGCTTGTCAGTTGTTTGACCTTAACCAGTTGAGCATGTCCCTTAGTGGCTGACGATATGTGCATCTCTGATCACGAGCAGAAGTAGTGGGGGAGCATCATAGCAATGTGTTGAGAGGGATTCTTTGGGGTTTGAATAGTTCACCTCTGGAAACATGGGTGGTTCTTTCAACATCCTTAAACAACCCTTATTCAGGGACCGTTTGAGCGGGATGGGCTACTCAAACTGAAGAAAATTCTAACTGGGCCCCACCTGCAAGGTCATGTGCTGTTTATCTTGATATGAGATCACCGTTGTGATGCATGTGCCTGGTGTACCTTTATCAGACGGGCTTCGTATATCTTACCCCAGTGTCACTTTGATGGCATGAACTGCTCTCTCACTCAATAATAATAATATTGATGATGATGATGATAATAATAATAATAATAATAATAATAATAATAATAATAATAATATAATAATAATAATAATAATATTAATAATAATAATAATAATAATAATAATGATGATGATGATGATGATGATGATGATAATAATAATAATAATAATAATAATAATAATAATAATAATAATAATAATAATAATAATAATAATAATAATAATAATAATGATGATGATGATGATGATGATAATAATAATAATAACTGTCACAACAAGCGCAGAAATCTCAGCACCGCATGGATTGACTACAAAAAGGCCTTCGACAGTATACCGCATCCATGGATCTTGAGATCGCTGGACATCTTCAAAATTTGCCCCGTGTTTTCAAACTTCCTGAAGCACAATATGTCGTTGTGGAATACGAATCTCCAATTATACCACTCTAATGGAGTACTTGCCTCAGAAAATATAAACATCAACTGTGGAATTTTTCAAGGTGACTCACTTTCACCTTTAATATTCTGCATAGCCCTAATACCCCTTACAAGTGAATTAAACAGAACAGGGTATGGGTATAAAATTGCCAATAAAAAAATAAGCCATCTATTTTATATGGATGACTTAAAACTTTATGGTAAAGACAATAATGAACTTGAAGGCCTAGTGCGCAGCGTGAAAGCATTCAGCGATGACATCGGGATGGAGTTTGGACTTGAGAAGTGTGCCAAGGCCACTTTCCAGAAAGGGAAAGTGAAGACCACAAATTCAGTCGTGTTAGATGTTGACACAGTCATAAGAAAGCTTGAGCAAGAACAAACATACAAATATTTAGGGATAAATGAATGCTCTGGTATTCAGCATGCAAGCATGAAAGAGAAAATCAGGAAGGAATGTTATAGGAGAGTTCGTGCAGTCCAGAAATCTGAACTAAATGCACGTAACAAGGTGTTAGCTATAAATTCCTTAGCAGTTCCAGTTGTTACTTATAGCTACAATGTGTTGAACTGGAATATGAGTGAAGTAAAGAATATAGATAGAAAAATACGCAAGCTGCTGAGTTGTAATAGGATGCACCACCCAAAGGCAGACGTAGATCGCCTTTACCTTCCCAGAGCCCAAGGAGGTCGAGGCCTGATCCAATTTGAACTAGCTTACAAAACCAACCACAATTGGACTGGCCAAATATCTCGAAATATCGAATGACTGGATGCTAAAGCTCGTGGAAAATCACGAGAGACGAAGAAGCTTCATTCTATCATCAAGGAAAGCAAAAAATTTGCTATTGATCTCGTGCAGGATACCCAAACTGAACAACCCGAGGGAAGTACGGCAACTATTGTTGCAAAGAAGGTGAAAATGATGGCAATGAAAAAAGCGCACGAGCAATTGGCTGATAGGTGGGAGGAGAAACCTCTGCACGGCAAATATGTGACCCGCAGCAAACAAGCTGATGTTGACCAGAAGCAAACCCATCAGTGGCTACGGAGCTCAGGACTAAAAGCAGAGAGCGAAGGTTTCATCCTGGCTGCTCAAGATCAAAGCCTATTAACCCAGAACTACCAGGCCAATGTGATGAAAAATGTAGCAGACCCAAAATGCCGATTCTGCAACGACATGATTGAAACAGTGGACCACCTAATCTCTGGATGTAAAGTCTTAGCACCAGTGGAGTATAAATTAAGACATGACAGAGTTGGCCAATATCTCCACTGGCTAATAAGTCGGCATTACAATATCAAAACTACCGACAAGTGGTATAATCACCACCCTGAGGCTGTAACTGAAGGAGAAAATGTAACCATTCTGTGGGACTTTCCAGTACATACAGACCGAACCATCAAGGCCAATAAACCAGATATTGTTGTGAAAGACCAAAACAATAAAGTTTGCTTATTGATCGACATGAGCATCCCCTGTGATCATAATATCTCAGCGAAAGAGTTTGACAAGCTCAGAAAATATAAAGACCTACTCATTGAAATTGAGAAAATCTGGCATCTCAAGGCGGTTACAATACCAGTGATCGTAGGAGCACTAGGAATGATCAAGAAGGGAACCGAAAATTATATGAGAATGCTCCCTGGCTTACCATCCCTGCAAGAAGTGCAAAAGATTGTCTTAACTGGTACATCACATGTATTGAGAAGAGCATTGTCGATGTGAGAACTGTTGCTGCTCATGTATTTTAATTTAACTTAAAAAAAAAAAAAATTTAAAAAATGAACGAACTACTGAGTTTGGTTTAATGGCCTACCAATGTATACTATGAGTTTCTTTGCCCTAGGAGTCGGGAAGACACTCGGCATGAAATGGAAGCAAATTTGAAAGAAGAAAAAAAAAAAAAATAATAATAATAATGATAATAATAATAATAATAATAATAATAATAATAATAATAATAATAATGATGATGATGATGATAATAATAATAATAATAATATAATAATAATAATAATAATAATAATAATAATAATAATAGTAATAATAATAATAACAACAACAACTACAGCAACAATAACGGTTATAAAATAATGACAATGATAATGAGATGATGATGAGGAGGAGAAGAAGGGGAAGGATTTTGTTGATGATGATGATTTTGTTGATGATGATGATGTGATGATGATGATGATGATGATGATGATGATTGCGGTGATGATGATGGTGATGACGGTGATGATGATGAAATAATGATAAAATTTTAACACCGTATAAAATGCGCCGCTAAAATGCTCAGACAAAATATTATTCTCACTACCATAAAAAGAAAGAAAATGTAATTCTAACATGATTTTGTTATATTACCGTCTCATTTTATAATTTTTTGAAGTTGTTGTTGCTTGGAATATAGTAAAGAAGTGTAAGGAATTTGTATGTCAGGCAAAGAACTTGGCTGTATATGTTTCTGTATTTAGTTGCAAATGTAACTTCTCCGTCTAGACGTACGTTCGTTCAGCGCTATGATCTGTCTGTAGACGATACTGTTTGTTTTAGTCTATTGTTGTGTGCATATACTAAAAGAGAAACAGCAAGAAAACAACCGAAAGAAAAGAACAGCGAGAGATAAAGTAAACGGTACACACACATACATATAATATATATAATATATATATATATATTTATATTTACATATATATACATACATATATATACATATATATACATACATATATATACATACATACATATGTATATATATATGCATACATATATTTTATATACACATATATATACATATATATATGTGTGTGTGTATACATGCAGATATATATATATATATATATATATATATATAATTGTATTAATTAATAGTAGATGAATTTCGTATTAAACTTTTATTAGATTTCTATTATATATATATATATATATATATATATATATAATATATATATATATATATATATATATATATATGCATATGTACATGACTGTATGTGCGTTTGTGCGTATGTGTATAGATATATATGCATACATTTACATACGTTCTCACACACAAATACACGAAGCCTCGCATATAAATGCACAGACATACACAGACGCATACACAACAGAGACAGACGCGTAAATAGAATGAAATTATTCAAACTCCAATTAAAGATAAGACTACAAGTGTCCGGAAATATATTGTAATAAGAGACAGAGCTTTGTTGAAAACACAATAAATAACTTTGACTACAAGGAATAATAGACTAATACATGCTTCCATGTGTTTGTAATAGAGAGCAGGCGGTGGCGCGCAGATGGGGGATGGCAAGGCAGAAGGTAAGAGGCACCAGCAGAAATTGTAGAACACCTGTCTAAATAGCCTTACTGTTATGAGTTATGTTACTTTGTGTCCAAGGTTGTGAGTTCAAAACTTACACCTGCCGAGTTTTACTTACGTCCTTGTAAGGTACAGGACAAGCTGAAAGCAATTTGGAAATATTTATTTGTTTTAATAGTTATTGCAGGGTGTGTGAAAAACACAGAAGGGCCTTGAGCTTCACTAAATCATTTATTTGTAAAATGGTGTCAGATGTTTCGTGTCTCGAAACCGCTACCTGTTTAACGACAAACTATTTTTGCTGCATCAGTGACAGGTCGCAGTTTTGAGCGATGAAAATATTGACACCATATTTATTTCTTTATTGCCCACAGAAGGCTAAACATGGAGTAGATAAACAAAGAGAGAGACAAAGGGACTAAGTTGATTACATCGACCTCAGTGCGTAACTGGTACTTATTTAATCGACCCTGAAAGGACGAAAGGCAAAGTCGACCTCGGCAGAATTTGAACTCAGAACGTATCGGCAGACGAAATACCGCTAACGATTCTGCCAGATCGCCGCCCTATAATGTTGATACCATTCTTTTATTCTTTTATTTGTTTGTCATTTGACTGAGGCCATGCTGGAGCACAGCGTTTAGTCGAGCAAATCGACCCCAGGACTAATTCTCTTTAAGCCTAGTACTTATTCTATCAGTCTCTTTTGCTGAACCGCTAAGTTACGGGGACGTAAACACACCAGCATTGGTTGTCAAGCGATGTCGGGGTGGGGCAAGTAATATACATATATACGAAGGGCTTTTTTTTTTCAGCTTCCGTCTACCAAATCCACTCACAACGTTTTGGACGGCCCGAGGCTAAGTAGTAGACACTTGAACAAGGTGTCAGGGTGGGACTGAAGCCGGAACATTCCTGAGTATTTAATATCGTTTACTCTGTATTTATTATGATGATTTGACTTTACAAGTTTACAAAGAAAAAGTACTCAATATAAAATGTATAATACTAAACTGAGAGTACAGAGCGATTACAATAAAATCCACAACCAAATGATCAATACATGGTAATACTACCATGTGGGGACAAGCATGTAGCACTGATTAGTCACTAGTAACAACTAGAATATGTCCAGTAGGTTACTAGTAAGTGCATTCAATATTCCTAAACTATAAGACATAACAAAATGTCTTATAGTTGCTCTCAAGGTCATACAAGTTACAGCCAAGTTAAAGGTCTTTGTGGGATTCTAAATACTAGCCTTGTGTGTTCTAAACTGCAGTCCCTTTAGTTTCAGCACACTGTTTCAGATCAAAACACTTGCTATGTTAGTACATCTCCGTATTTAATTTATGTTCTGTAATTAGAAGCATTTCTAAGGCAAGTGGATAGATCCTTTTAAAGGTGCAAAAAAACGTCCAGGTGTTAGACTAGGAAACGTGATAAGTGTATTCTATAAACAGAATTAAAACCTGTTCTCACTTTCGGTCTGTCTCAGGGGCTTCCTTAAAGTTTTCATCTACGAATTTCAAATGTCCACAACGACAAATATACTACGTTGCAGCGTGCGGATTCGTCTCGTCGCTTGGCGAATACGAAATGACTATGTTCACAAGCGTGAGAGAACATGGCCTAGTGTTTAAAGCAGCGGACACGCGGTCGAGGGATCGTGAGTTCGAATCTCAGACCGGGCGATATGCGTGTTTATGAGCGAAACACCTAAGCTCCAAGCGGCTCCGGCAGAAGGTAATGACGAACTTCTGCTGACTCTTTCACCACAACTTTCTCTCATTCTTTCCTCCTGCATCTTGCAGCTCACCTGCGATGGACCGGCATCCCATCCAGGTGGGGAACCTATACGCCAAGGAAACCGGGAAACCGGCCCTTATGAGCCAGGCGCGGCTCGAGAAGGAACAAACAACAACAAACATGTTCACAAGCGCCTAGAAGAAACGACCCCAAAAAATTCGGTCTACTAGAGGCCATGTTGTACGTTTTATTATGTGAGTCTATATTACGCAGGTGGGTAGACAATTAGATAGACCAGCCAGGTGCATCGCGAGCAAAGTTAATTGCAAAGAAAAGGGACAAAGGAACACAAAGAAGAAAAATATAGCACAAAGTAGATTTATTAACCCGCCATACAACTGGCAGATGATGTCGGAAAACACTAAGATGTTAATCTAAAGAGTCCTGGTCTCTCTGTCAGGATCATAGACATTGTTAAACTTTTAGAGAATATTTCTCATCTAATAGGCTCGTGAAAGAATAAGAATTGCGTTAACGTAATCACTTAATCAAATACGTCACAGAAAAATTCTTAAAAAGTGAAAAACTCTGTTCATTATGTAGTTTATAAATATTCTTGCTAAAATGGAGAGACGTACGTTGGATCTGAGAAAAAACAGCAGAACGTTACAATAGAAAATGACATAAACAAGGGCACCCCAACCCAATGCAACATCATTTCAGCAGAATGTATAATGCCATTGGGCCATACAGATGATGTAAATGTCTGGAATAGAGATGTAGACCCCAATACGAAGTGAGGATGAGAAAAGTTCGACACGTGGAAATAAGCCAGATCCACTTAAAAGGCTTTGGTCGGTCTAAGGCGATAGCAAAATCCTTTTTCCCAAGGTACGAAGTGGGACCGAATCCGAAACCGTGTTGTTGGCAAGTAAACCCCTCCCCATGCAGGCAAACCTGGGTCCAT
>NW_021832704.1:10000-12500 GCF_006345805.1 Octopus sinensis | reverse complement strand
TACATACACATACACGGACACGCATTCACACCCACATCACCATATGTTACATACGTACACATATATATGTACATACAGACATATATATATACATATATATATATATACATACTTATATACATACATATATATATACATATATACATACAGACACATACATATATATACATATATACATACTGACATATATATATACATACTTATATACATACATATATATATATACAATATACATACAGACAATACATATATATACATATATACATACTGACACATATATATACATACTATATATATATATATATATACATATGTATATATATATATATATATATATATATTATATATACTACATATACATATATATATATATATATCTTATATATAATATATATATATATATATTGTTTGTGTTTGTGTGTGTGTGTATGTATGTATGTATGTATTATTCCCTGTGTGAAATCATGTTACGTACGTGCGAGTTTACCGGGTGTATTTCTGTTGTATTTTCATAAATGGCCATAAATTCTGTATAACAACATTTTGTACGTTTTATTTTTCTCTTTCTATAAAGAAGGACACCACAGAGCATAAAGGGAGGAGATGGCAGGATGGGGATGGGGTGGAGTGGGGGGTCGATCTGTCTATTCAAAGATTGTTGTCAATGAAGCATTCTCCGAAAATATTTCTTTAGCATAACCGTCTATCAAACTCCTCAAACTAGTGACACTCTCTGTATTATGCTCGGTGAATTCCTACAAAACATGTGCGACTTTAACAAAGAAGAAAAATTAGCCGTCATTATGATACACAATCGTCTTCAACGAAATACCTGTACAAATTACCGCTCCATGGAACTGTCCTAGAAATCATTACTCAAAATATCTCATGCATTAACCTCGTATCAATAGAAAATTATAATTAATTTTTCAGATCTTAGATTGCAAATTACATACACGTAGATGTATGTTTCTAAATTATGAGACCACAACTGAAAATACGAATAGAGAAATGGAGTGGGTGTAAGAAGCTCGCTCTAAGGAACTAACGAAATATTTTTATCAAGACAACCCTACCAATATTACATTTTGGTAAGCATCAATGCTTCCATGTCAGTGTAAATTTATATTGCTTCAAAATATCCATGGCGTTTTCAGTGTTGCAATCATCATATTATAATAGAGATCGATTTTGTATAAAACATTAGTGTGATATCAAAACATCGATAAAATGTCGAATAGGTGTGCTTAAGACATACAGTTTCTTAGCTGCGGTTTCAATTTCAGTCTCGCTACACTTCTGTCGTGGTCACACTTCTTTTACTGAAGTCACGCGTCTTTTACTGCGATTTCACATTGGCAAAACTCGTACGAACGAAATTTTTAGGCAGAAACTGTGTGGAAGCATGGCAAAAGGATCATCTCTCACCTCGCGGGTTCGATTTGATCGGTCAGCAAGTTAAATACCACCATCTGATCACACTTGACTGACTTTCACAGATATCTCTCTCTCTCTCTCTCTCCTCTCTCTCTCTCTCTCTCTCTCTCTACAGTAAACATTCAGGTTTCAGCCTTAGATACTCTGAAAAACACTTAGAGTCGCTACACTTCGTTGCCACAGTCAGAAAGATTTCTTTGTTAAGCACAACGCCAGCAGTTTTGATGGGAAGAGTACAGACAATGCTAGGGATCTCATTACATGACTAGTACCTTATTTTATCGATCTCTGAAAGATGGAAGCCAAAATTGACTTTAGCATAATTTGAAAGAAGAAGGTAACGAGTTGAAAGCAATCTGCAGGGTATTTTCTCCGTCCTTCTGATAAATTAATAGTTCACCACCCATGTTTCTCTAAATCATAATACAACAGAATAGCCGAACCCAAAGTCGCATTAATATATATACTAGAATATTACCCGTCATAAGTCTGGGAACTTTGGAAATATAATTTTGCCAGCTTGGGTAATATCAGGAAATATGACATTCATACAATAATGATGATTTAACTTTTATCAAATTTCTTGCTCCTTAAACAAAAATTATTAACTAAAATACTACTTCGCAATACAAAATATTTATTACTTTTAGCTCTTAATATTATAAATGTTCCACTGGGCTATGTTTAATTAGATTTAAGTCTCAATAATTTAATGTACTTCTACTATCATTCCATGTACTTCTCTGTCTCATTTGCATACGTTAGAATGAAATTTTATATAAACCTATATCCATCTCCTTGTAATAACCAAAAATTGTCAAGAATGTGATTTTATGAGGATAACTTTCCTGATGAAGGGGACATCGTCCGCATGATTTCTAAAGATTTCTATTAATTTTTCTACCAGGACATGAACTCTGGAAACGGCCGTAGAAAGTGGAATTTCTCGAATTGTATTATATGCAGCATGGAATTTTGTCAGTGACGAAATTAAACGACGAAAATTTTTTGACAAATTAAGTTTAAATGCTGAAGTAAATCTAACGATGTCGTGTGTTTTTAA
>NW_021832704.1:0-5000 GCF_006345805.1 Octopus sinensis | reverse complement strand
TTATTATCATCCTATTAAATTTTATTGTTGCTATTGTTGACGTTTGACAATCTTCGTCGTTTTGTTCTTGATGTAAATTTATTTCGTAAAAAAACACTTTTTTTTTCTTTTTGTGAGTTTTCATTGACTTAAATATTTCTTTCCTTTTTTTCTTCTCTTAGACTTTGAAACCTTTTGTCTTTCTTGTTTGTTTGTTTTTTCTTCTTTTATATACTTTTCTCCTTTACCTACTTTTCTTTTCTTATATTTGTCAGAAGAGGGACAGTATCAAGTTGATTTGTTGCTTTTGTGTTTGGGTTCAAAATTTATTCAGAAATCAATGGTTGGAACTAAGAATATATCCAGTGATACACATAATTTTAAAACATTCGTTCATTGTTTCTCGGCTTCCGGCATTACTTCTTCTTTTCATTTATTAATTTTTTAAACATATTTTTCGTCTGTTTTGTCTACTCGTCGTGTTTATCTTCCTGAATCTTTTTTGTTTTTGGTTCGTTCATATATATATTTTGTATATTTTTTATCTATTTTTAACTTCATCCTTACGTTTTTCGATATAATTAACTCACACCATCACATATATTTGTGTGTGTGTGTGTGTATGTGTGAGTGAGTATGTGTGTGCGTGTGTCTGTGTGTGTATGTGTGTATCTGTGTGTATATGTATATATATATATTTATATATATATATATATATAGGTATGTAGTTACGTATGTATGTATGAAGTCTATGTGTGTATCTGTGTGTATATGTATATATATATATTTATATATATATATATAGGTATGTAGTTCCGTATGTATGTATGAAGTCTATGTGTGTATCTGTGTGTATATGTATATATATATGTAGGTATGTAGTTATGTATGTATGTATAAAGTCTATGTGTCTATGTAAGGTGCGCAAACATAGCTCATCAATACAACAGAATATTTTTTAGTGCACAGTATCTGAGCAAGGGGCTCAACTAAATATTCACGCTTTAGAGCCATGCTATAGTGAAATTTAATGGCTAAAATGAAAGACTGATAGCGATTACACCAACCTCATATCTTATATATATATAGTATATATATATATATATATATATATATATATATATATATATATATATATATATATATATATATAATATATATATAAGACAAGAAAAAGGTAATGAAAAATCGGATGTTGATAATTGTTTATAATTAACAAATCATCATCCCTTACAGGTGTTTCAATTAATACTAAGCAAATATTAAGAAAATATTAAATTTATATAATTTGAATATAATATCTTCAGAGGGCAAAAATATACCTTTAGGTGTTTTATATGTGTTTATGGATTCATTATAGCAGACTGAAATGATATAAACTATATGTTTTTATATATACCAATTATTTTAAGGAAATTAATTCCTCAAAAATAGTAGGTATTGAACCAGTATGTCCTTGAATGAAGCCATCCATTCATGAGGTTAACATAACCTCTACTCGAATATATATATATATATATATATGTGTGTGTGTGTGTGTGTGTGTGTATTCAATTATGAATTAAAAGCAGGTTTAGTGTTGCAAACATTGTCGACCGCACGTATCCAATGCATGTGTTTAGCTTGTTTGCCAATTTGCGGAAGCAGCTCTCAGGAGATAACTCCCTCATTGCATTGAGTTACAAAACCTCTGACAGATAGATATCTATCACTCCATCATTCCGGGATGGGACTGGAGGCTACTTATCTCACCTGTCTATGACTTTCAGGTGTTTTAACACCCACTGCTATGAAGAAGGCATCCCTAGAGCGCCGTTCGTCAGAGAATCCGTGAAGAACGAGAACAACGGTCTTCCTTTACCTCGGTATCCCTCCATTTGTTGACCATACCAAAGAATTTTTGAAATGCAGTCATCTTCCTTTCGAACAACATGTCCTGCTCATCTGCATTGAATTCTCAGCAGAATGCTTTGGATACTGGAGATATATTTTGTTCAGATTTTGATATTGGATATCTTATTTTACCATTTTATATCGCAGATGTATACACGAACTATTAAGAGTTAAAATATGCATGGACGTATTAGGTGTACCTCAATTTAAACAACACACATTCTGGAAAAAAGATTTTAGTGTGTTGAACTTACGGAGCGGAGTTTTGGGATGTGTTTATCGGTGGTGAGAGGAAGTGCCTCTTATATGCCATCAAATATTGTTTGTTCCTTCTGAAACCATGCCTGGCTCAGAAGGCCGGTTTCCAGGTTTCCATGGCGTATAGGCTCCCCACCTGGACGGGATGCCGGTCCGTTGCAGGTGAGCTGCAAGATGCAAGAGGAAAGAGTGAGAAAAAGTTGTAGCGAAAGAGTCAGCAGAAGTTCGCCATTACCTTCTGCCGGAGCCGCGTAGAGCTTAGGTGTTTCGCTCATAAACACATACATCGTCCGGTCTGAGATTCGAATCCGCCATCCTTCGACTGCAAGTCCGCTGCTCTAAATACTAGGCCATGTGCCTCCACGCCATCTAATATGGTTATGCTAAAATGTAATCGAAAACCTCTGTGTCAATGCAATGAAAACTCAGGTGAATTTATCTAAATTTATTTTTGTAAATATTAAGTCATTTGTCTATGTAACTAGGTGTTTCAGTACTGATCTCGGGAGCAAAAATCAGAACGGGAACCTCTAGTTCGGAAATTAATGCTAGAAACCATTAAAGGAATTGTGAAAATATGTAAAATGTTCCTAAAGGTTAGTGTGTAATATGTGTATATAGATTTATGTAGATATACAAAATGTGTGTGTTCACATAAGAAACAGTAGCCATCACGCGCAAGCGAGAATCACATGGTGCCATGTAGCATGATTTCGTCAAATGTTTCAAATGTTTATATAGTCTCCAGGCGACATCGAACACCTTCTCAGACGCTGCACGCTTGTTCCATTGGAATATCGTGTAACAGCTGGAAGAAGACACGGATGCATTAGTGCTGGATTGTAATTCAATTCAGGTGTGTGTACTCGAGGAAACGAAATTAAGTCCATTGCTCAAGAACATAATGCGTCTAGAAATTGAATTTACAATCTTATGACCATGACATTAGACGCTAACCACTACACCATGCGACTTCATTTGTGAATTCATATGAATACGGGAACACATTATTCTCAAGTAAAATAGCATCCATTTTGTGCATATTCAGAGAGAGAAAACCACTCATAATTTTTTCTAACATACTCTGCTGTAAAAAAAATTATGCAGCTGCTAACGATGTCTATATGTAGCTGATACTTCACATTTTTTCCGACTCATGGCCACGTCTTGGACCGGTGTATATTCTGCGCTGACCGATGAAATATTTATCAAAAATAGCGAATCTAGGATGGAATCTTTTTTTGCCGCATACACTAAATGCATACGCGCATATACACACGCAGCGCATACATGCATGAATTCATACATACATACATACATACATACATACATACATACATACATACATACATACATACATACATACATACATACATACATACGTACGTACGTACGTACGTACAGTATATTTGCGTCCATACATACGTACGTATGTAAGTAAATATACTGTAAAACTTTGCGAACGTTTGACATATATGAATACAAGTACATATGTATATATTTCTGAGTGGAACAGCATCTATGAATATTCATACATAAAACAAAGCAGACTCACTCATATCCTGACTCCAGCAACTTCTACACATACATAAATGCACAACTGTCCTGCTGATGTTGTTGAAACTCTAGCAAAGGAGCCTCGGATCTAGTTTAGAAAACCGGCTCTTTCGCCCTGGACAGGAAATCGGGTAATTGAGCCAAATGATCCGTTCTACTAAAGGCACAAGGCCCGAAATTTGCGGGGAGGGGACTAGTCGATTAAATCAACCCGCAGTGTTTCACTGGTACTTAATTTATCGAGCCCGAAAAGTGAAAGGCGAAGTTGACCTTGGTGGGGTTTGAGCTCTGAACGTAGCGGCAGACGAAATTGCGCTAAGCATTTCGTCCGGTGTGCCAACGATTCTGCCAGCTTGCTGCCTTCATTGAACCAAATAATAACGAACATATATTGATGCATAGACTCAGATAAAGGGACACGTATACTTTGTTGATATTATTTACATTCTAATGAAAGACATATGATGTCTTTGGGTTAGAAATCAGTTCATTTTACAATGCAGAAGGATTATAGAAATGACGCTAGAACATGTATACGTTCGTTTATATATATATATATATATATATATATGTTTGTATGTAGAGATGTATGTATGTATATGCGTGTATATGTGTTATGTGTGTGTGTGTGTGCGCGCGTGTAAAGAGAACACAAATGGCGTTTAAAGCCCTCTTATACTTACGCCACACTTGGAGCCAATAGAAAGTGTCAGATATATAATCTAAATCGTATTTGGTACTTACATATCTATAGTCTCTATCCTACCATCATGTGATAGCTTCAATATTGTTTACCTCACTGAACTCTTTTGTTATCGTTCCTAGCCAATTCTGGCGCCCTATGTGTAGATGAGCCTAGGATCTCTTGAATACTTTACAATACACGCACACACACATACACACACTTATATGGCGTGTATATACATACATACAAAACACACACCCACACACACACATATAATATATATATTATATATATATATATATATATATATCGTATCAGGACAATTAGCCCCTATGATGAATTACCCTCCATAGGACAATTTCCCCCGACGACAGCTACCCCCTAGAACAATTACACCCCTTGGTTAATTACTTCCTCTCCAATATATTAAGAAGTTTTAAATCATCATCTGTTGTCTCAGGGGTATATAAAAAAGTAAAAAAGTGTATATATATATATATATAAATATATATATATATATATATACTCATAAATGCATACGATATATCCCTTCATGATATACTAATAACATACCGACATTACAACAAAATTAGGACTTACCTACGTTTTTACTCCAGATGCAAGATCA
>NW_021832703.1:0-32500 GCF_006345805.1 Octopus sinensis | reverse complement strand
CAATGTGCCCGAAGATAAAAATAAAAAGAGAAATAAAATACAATACAAAAGATAAAAAAAGATAAACAAATAAATAAAGAAGATAAAATACAATAAAAAAAAAAGCAAAAATGTAGTTCCGAGTTTCAATTTCAAATTGAGAAAATAGCGACGAAGGAATATTACTAATGGATATAGGCAGGAAAATCGGTAAAACGGCAGGAGGTGGGTCGTTAGTATAATTTGACTAATACAGAAATAGGTACAAATAAGACGAGAGAGGAATGAATAAGCGAAGCAGAATGAATGAAAGAAAAAAAAGAGAGAAGGAATGAGAGAAAGTGAGAGAGGAGAAGGAAGGAAATTTGAAGAAAAAGCCTGAGGTGTGTTTGACAAACATTGAAATACTCATTTGATTATTTCGATACTGGAAGTCCATTTTGTTATTTAACATATTTCAAAAGTCTGAAAAATATCGACAAATTGTTAAGTGTATAAAATTCTACTGTTACCGATAACTGCTGTGCATTATTGTGAACATGCATATATATATATATATATATATATGGAGAGAGAGAGGGGGAGGGAGAGAGAGATATGCGGGTGTATTTATTATATACATGTATATATTCATCAGTCGATATATTTTGATATATATCGAGTTATATATATAAACTAGTCCACAGATGTTGCTTTGCTCGAAATATAAAGACATAGATAGCGTGTCGTATAGCCACCTAGAAACGACGTTTCTTGCGGACAGCAACATTATGTTGGCAAATAGACTCTATTTTAAAGAACTGTTACTTAATGTCTTTCTTTGAGAGATTTGGAAATAATAATAATAATAATAATAATAATAATAATAATAATAATAATAATAATAATAATAATAATAATAATAATAAGAAGAAGAAGAAGAAGAAGAAGAAAAGACACCGGGGACGTTTAAGATGTAAGAAGGAAAATACAGAGCTCCGAAATCTATCCACAAACATCGAAAACAAGGACACCCTATGGAGCCAAAGATTTACTAACAAGAATTGGACTATATCCGAGTAAGTATACGAATTGAAATTTATTACTATTTTCGAAACGAAATGATGTATTTTGACTCGATATTATCTCCACCTCTAACACAACACATGTAAACATGCGTGGAACAACACGATCATCCCCGACCTCAACACCATGTACAAAGGAACTACGAAGAAATTAAAGGCCACCGATACTATTCAACCCAAGAATAACAATCGAGCGGTACGTACATTAACCTACAACAAAAAATGTACGAAAAACTACACGTGCGAAATAATGTGACAACAGAATAAACGGACCGGTACCCTACGAAAATGACGACTGTCAAAATAATGGGCCGGACGTTGTACCTCATGTCCCGCAATTAAAACCCAAAAGACGTAAATGGACACGTGAGGAATACATTTCTATCTTACACGCATACTTCACAGCAATGCTCTACCCACAAAATGAAAATACAACACATACATATAAAATATGGAAGGAAAATAATAGAGGTATAGACTTGGATACAGCAATGAAACCTAATAAATTAGCTAACGTACGAAGATACATCTCAAAGCCAAAAAAATATCAGAAATAGAAATAGAACATTTAAAAGAAAAAATACACAGGAGAAATGTAGATAGAAGCCACACAACAATGCCCAATAATATAAACACTGAAACTGTAAAACACGAAGACAAACGCAACATTCCCAACAAACACGATGTAAACACGAAGGGGAGCCTAATGATTATGATAATATAAAAATAAAATAATCAAAGAACTAAAAACCACAGAGCTCAAAATGGACCACCGACCATACCTCCCCAGAATAAAAATAAACGCAATAACAACACCAATTATAAACAACATAAACCTAGCCGTCACTGAACTAGCACTGAAACAAAAAAAGTGATATCACTGAACTAAATGACTTGATATACGCAGCAGCCACTGCAGCCACAAAGGAAGCTGGATACTCACCCAAACCCGCCCAAACAGGAGTACCACCACCCAAACAACCCTGTGGATAAATAACATCCAAAACAAAATAAAAAAATTAGAAAAGACCTGTCGATTCTTAATGAAATCAGCAAACAGCAACGCTACTGAGCAACAAAAAGAGAACAAAAATGCTCCGCAAATATAACATCACGGAAAAGATTTGCCGGAGATAAGAGAAAAGCTGAAGCAAGATATCCTTGCCAAAGCTCAAAGGATCCGCCGGTACGAGAAACGCCAACGCTTCTTTGAACAGAACAAAAAGTTCAACTCCGACCCCAAAAAAGTTCTACCAAGAACTGGGCAAAAATAAAATAGAAGTCACTGCAGCACCCAACGGCAGAAGAATTGGAAGAATTCTGGAAAGAAATATGGTCGGCGAACGAACAGCCAAAAAAAAGTAGTATGAAAATAACAAACTCGGCATCTGAACAACTTGGACCCCCATAACAACTGAAGAGGTCACCCAGGCACTGCAAAAACTAAGCAACTGGAAGGCACCTGGGCATGACAAGATCCCCAACTTCTGGTTGAATATCTAACAGGAATGCACAAAAAGCTGGCTGAAAACTTTAACAGCATACTAGCAGAGCCAGAGACAATGCCTGAATGGCTCACGAGGGGAAAACCATCTTAATTCCCAAATCAAATGAAACAACAAAACCAGAAAACTACAGACCAATAACCTGCCTCCCTACTATGTTCAAGGCATTTACTGCAGTGATATCGCAAAGGCTGAACAAGCACCTGGACGAAAACAAACTGTTCCCAGAAGAGCAGAAAGGCTGCCGCAAGGGCTCATATGGCTGTAAAGATCAACTAATGATTAATAAAGCCGTAACTGAAGACAGCCACAGAAAGAAGAAAGGCCTGGGCTTCGTATATTTTACCCCAGTGTCACTTTGATGGCATGCTCTGCTCGCTCACTCAATAATAATAATAATAATAAATATTATATATATATATATGTGTGTGTGTGTGTGTGTGTGTGTGTGTGTTTGTATATAGTAAATCCTAAAACACGAAGAATGAACACAAGAAAAAACAACAACGTGAGGACGTGATGCATGCAAAGTATTAGCAGACGCTCAGGGAAATATATATACATATATATATTATATATATATATATATATATATATATATATATATATATATAATATATATATATATATATATATATATATATATATATATGTATGTATGTATAAAGAAGACAAATGGAATTTCAGTTCTAAATCGCATTTGTATTTTTATACCTAAGCCGCACCTAGAACTAATTCTGAGTCGGATCTACAGTTCAAATTGTATTTGGTACTTACATATATATTTATATCTGAAGAACTCTACCAGCACATGATAACTTATGGTTGTTCTACGTCTCACTATATCACATCTGCCACGTGCTGATGAGACTCGATTCTAATGAATCCCATAACTAACATATATTGACCGCTAAATCCGCAAGTTTTTTCATTCTCTTTGTTTTTTCATTCTCGTGTTCCTTTCGGTTGAAGGACGCAGGTAGGACGCAGGTAGGACGCAGGTAGGCTCGAAACGTAAAAGACTTTCTCATCTTTCCAAGCGTCAAACTAATGCACCTGCTGTTGTCTATACACTTGTCTTCGTCTTTTGTTTCTTCTGTAAATTTCTTATATATATATATATGTAAGGATATATATATATATGTAAGGATATATATATATGTAGGTGCAGGAGTGGCTGTGTGGTAAGTAGCTTGCTAACCAACCACATGGTTCCGGGTGGGTTCAGTCCCACTGCGTGGCATCTTGGGCAAGTGTATTCTGCTATAGCCCCGGGCCGACCAATGTCTTGTGAGTGGATTTGGTAGAGGGAAACTGAAAGAAGCCCGTCGTATATATGTATATATATATATATGTGTGTGTGTTTGTGTGTGTGCGTTTGTCCCCCCTAGCATTGCTTGACAACCGATGCTGGTGTGTTTACATCCCCGTCACTTAGCGGTTCGGCAAAAGAGACCGATAGAATAAGTACTGGGCTTACAAAGAATAAGTCCCGGGGTCGATTTGCTCGACTAAAGGCGGTGCTCCAGCATGGCCGCAGTCAAATGGCCGAAACAAGCAAAAGAGTATATATATGTAAGGATATATAAAAAAAAACAAAAGTCGAATACGAGTGTGTAAACAAAAGACAAATGTATTAGTTTAACGCTCTTCGACAGAGAAGAACGCAGAAATAAACAGGGAGAAATAATAGAAAAACGTTTAGTGGCTAGCGATCTATCATGGTGAATGCCGGACAGAGGTGTCACACAGGAGAGCTAGGAAGAAGAGGAGATAATAAAGTAGTGGTTATACCAAAACGAAAGTGCGCGTGCATGTGTATGTGAGAGCGTCTATGTGTGTGTGGAAGAGGGTTGATCATGACGTGTGCGTGTGTGGATGTGTAGGTGTGTGGATGATGGCGTGTGCGGGGTGGTGTGATGAAGTGTGGTTTGGTATGGTGGTGTGTGGTGTGGTGGTGTGTGGTTTGGTGTGGTGGTGTTGTGGTGTGATGAAGGCGAGAGTGAGGGAAGCAAGGATGGGGTCTAAGGGATGGGGTGGGATGGGATGTATAGGAATGGTGGGGTTGGAATGTGTAGGGTGGGGTTGGAATGTGTAGTGTGGGGTAACGAGGGATGGGTGACGATGAATGGAGAGGGTGGAAGGGAGATGGTGGGTAGGAGTGAAGTGAGAAAGTAGGTGCCAGAGGAAGAGAGGAGACGTGGGTAGGAGAAAGTATGTGTGAAAGGAAGAGAGGAGAGAGGAGGAGGGTTAGATGAAGAGGAGAGGAGACTTGAGGCCATGTGGCGCAAAGGAGCGAGAGAGAAGATTAATCCCTGCTCACGGCGAAGACGGGAGTCCGGATGACCCAGTGCAAGGACAATCCAAACAGAGACAGGTGTTGTAAAGAGTGGCCGGTAGAGACCGTGGTATCGTTGCCGAATCTGATGTCTCGGAGGTGTTCCGCGAACCGGTCAGCTAATGGCATCCCGTTTGACCGATGTATAGAGAAGGACAGGGTGAGCAGGAGATGCAGTAGATTACGTTGCTATAAGTGCAGGTGGAGTCAGTGATATGATAGGATCGATGATGGGTGTCTGTGAGGAGGGTGGTGTTGGAGAGGTAAGGGCAAGTGCAGCAGCGTGGGGGGGGGGCAGGAGAACGAGCCGGATTAGGAGGTTGGGTTAGGGAAGAAGCTGTGGACCAAGTGGTCTCGTAGATTGTGGGCTCATTTGAAGGAGGGGAGGGGTCGGTTAGGTGCGAAGTGGAGGGGTTGGTTAGGTGCGAAGTGGAGGAGTCGGACTGAAGTTGCCGGAAGGCTCGGAGAATGGTACGTTGGAGAACTAGGGTAGTGGGGTATATATATGTGTGTGTGTATGTGCGTGTGTAAGTGTGTGTGTGTGTGTGTGTGTGTGTGTGTGTTGTGTGTGTGTGTCTGTCTGTCTGTCTGTCTGTGTGTGTCTGTGCATTTGTCTTCGTGTCTGTATTTGTCTGTATTTGTTACCCACCGCAGTTTCACAACTTTATTTAATCTCCTTCATGAATTTCTTCAAATTGATCATTTCATATATCTTAAACTTAAAATTCAAGACATACAATTGTTATTGCAATTCATTCAACTAACGAAATCTCGTCTCCAACAATTATTCGGACTCAAAAGCGACACGGTAAAACCTAATTCCCATAATGCATTTCGTTCCGTTGGCCACCATTTTAGTCATATACACCACACAAGTAAAACGTTGATTAGCAGTTGATTAGTCACTAGACCCTATATGGTATATGGTGCGACATCCAGGATTTTCCCAAGGCGCAGCAGAAGTTAATTGTGATAATTAAACCTTGTTAGTGTCTCGACTTCTAGTTAGATTCATCCTGGCTTAATTATATACACACCAAGCATCAGAAACGTACGGGAAATTAGGAAGATGTAAAGATGGCGTGACGTCGGAGTTTACCCGGAGGAAATTAGTGTTCTTAGTAAAGTAAAATGACGACCTCCGTCTTTTCTGATTCAACAACAACTGATCTTGACCTACTGCATTATCTAAAGTATTGGGTTGTCCGGAAAGTTCGTGCCAATTTTTAAAGGAAAGAAAAAGGTCAATAAATACTTGCCATTACATTTTTAATCAAGCAAATATGAACCATTTTGTTGCACAATGCCTCTCCATCTTTCCTTTAACTTGAAAATACCCTTTTCCCAGAATTGAGGTGGTTTCATGGCAAAGAAGTCATCCAGGTATCCTTTTACGTCATCCATGGAATTGAAATTTTTACCATTAAGACTATTCTGTAGAAACCTGAATAAGTGGAAATCCGAAGGAGCAATATCTGGTGAATATGGAGGGTGGGGTAACACATCCCAGCCGAGCTGCAGCAATTTTTGTCTGATTCCCAAAACGTCAAGTGCCGAAAATGAACTTTTTTATCTTACATTTTAAAGGGTTACAGAATTAACACAGGTTATAGGAACATAAATCTTCTTCCACGAAAAGATAGCTTAAACTGTGCTCTAAATGGAGGTGTAGTCAAATCCTATTTTATGGACTCAACCCTGTTCTAAAATAAGTCGAAAGGTAAGCTACTATAAATCAGCACGAACTTTCGGACAACCCAATAGTTCCTGGGTTATTTGGTTATGACAATGCATTTGCGGAGAATCAAGAACAAAAAATGTATGCGATGATGTTATATATATCACTTTCTCCAGAGTTTCAATGACGAAATGGAAAAGGAATTGATTTCAGACCAGAATTTGAACTCGGCGCGTGTACATCTGCTCTAGTGAAATTAAAATATGAGTAACGTATAACATTCCAGGAGATTATGGTAATCTGATCATCAACAACCAGTTCGGTAAAATCTTAACGTATCTCCGCGCGTTTATTTAATCGACCTCCCCTTGTGCCTTTCCTTGCATAAAATCCCCTCCTCACGCCTGTATCTATCTATCTATCTATCTATCTATCTATCTATCTATCTATCTATCTATCTATCTATCTATCTATCTATCTAACTATCTATCTATCTATCTATCTATCTATCTATCTACCTATCTGTAGCAAAGATGGTGCGTGCGAGCGACGAAACCACTTTGAGCATGATCCTGTAAATCGTAAAAAGAGGGAGAGAGAGCACTTTGCTCTCATGTGTTTGTTTCCTCCCTGCCTGAGGTTACCGTGGTCTTTTCCGTAGGCTTTTCATTCCACAGATAAACCTAATTTTGACTCTTACTTTTTAAAAATTACTTCTGTGAATCACGATCCCTTTTGATCGCTTTTTTTTCCGATCCCATTTTACATTTGTTCTCTTTTTTTCTTTTTTCTTTTTCATTTTCGAAAAGGAAAGCTCTACATTTCTATTTGTCCCCTCTGTGTTCAGCCCTGTGTGGCCAATAAAGAAAGTTATCTATCTATCTATCTATCTATCTATCTATCTATCTATCTATCTATCTATCTATCTCTCTCTTCTCTCTCTCTCTCTCTCTCTCTCTCTCTCTCTCTCTCTCTCTCTCTATATATATATATATATATATATATATATATATATATATATATATATATATATATAGCTAGCTGTCTGTCTGTGCGTGTGTGCGTATGTTTGCATCTGAAAGTTAAATTGTGTACTAAAGAACTATGTTTGGTACGTTTGTCATGATTCTAAAGGTAGTTATTGATAAACACACCTCTGTATTTATCTAAAGAGGTTGCATAAGAATAAAACCACTTAAATCGAAGCATATTCATTAAATCGTACGACTTTGCGTTTCTATTCAATCTGTTATGGCAGTAATACGTCTTATCACTAGAGGCAAACACGCATACACACGCGTGCGCGAAGAAATATATAGGTTCGGATAGAAAGACTGAGAAAGGAGAGAGCTATACATTCAAACATAGCTAAGTGCTCAGAGAGAGAGAGGAGAGAGAGAGAGTGGGGTGAGGGAGAGGGGAGCGAGAGACGGGAGAGATAGGGAGATAGATCGATATATAGAATGATAGAGGGAAAGAGAGAGAAAGAGAAAGAAAGAAAAAGAGAGGAGAGAGAGAAGGGAGAGAGGGGAGAGAGAGACGGGAGATAGATCGATTGATAGAATGATAGAAAGAGAAGAGAGGGGAGCTTTACAATGTCTCCTGTCAAATACGTCAGCGGTTCACGACAGGCGGCGGCACGACAGCTGTGCCAAAACGTCTCATATCCAATCGTGATACGATCATCCTACTTCCTGCCTCACACGTCAGTAGTATTGAAGGCATACATATAAAGTGAGGTTTCTCTTTCTTTTTTAAGATAATGCTTGATTCCATGTCCAACCTGTACGGAATACATTATACAAAAGTGTTAAGATCGCAAATCAACCACTGAAGCATTTCCCGCAAAAGTATATATATATATATATCTATGTGCGAGCGTGTGTGTCCTCGTGAAGTACATCTGCATATTCCAGTACTTCATAATTGAGATTGTAGCTATTGTAATTGTGTGAGTCATGCATATTTCTTACAGCTTACATGTTTTTCCTTCACGAACAATTTTGTATCTCCTATTAGCAAATGAAACACCTGTAACGTTGAATATATAATACCAAAATTTATATATCTATATCTATATATAGAAACAGTCACATTAACAAAGGGGTGTGGGTTCGAGTCCCATGCGGATAGGAAGGCCTTTTTTTTTTACTGTCGAGGGCTTATATGCCCCTTTATTAGACTAGATGAAAGAATTTCGCCACTCTTTTGGAAGACGATATCGTGTAGTGAGCATTTTATGTGTAAACGCTTTTGTTGTACAACTTTCCAAACTCACGTGTTTTCTTTAGTCATTGCACATTGAGTGCCATAAGCTTTAAGCTTAGGATCATAAAATGCGGCATCGTATAAAAAAAACCAAGGTAGCTAAATGTTGCTTCAGTGTCTTAGGAAACAACGGACACACTTGTATGGGATTTGAATCCAGGGACAAGCAAGACGTATTTAGGAGAAAAATAGGAAAAGGAGACAAGCGCTCAAGATGTTACTGAATCATTTATATCTTCGTATCTCCTACATATATATATATATGGAAATATGTATGTTTGTATGTATATATGTATGCATGTGTGTGTGTGTGTATATGTATATGACAGAAACATTAGCGCGCCGGGCGGCGAGCTGGCAGAAACGTTAGCGCGCCGGGCGAAATGCTTAGCGGTATTTCGTCTGCGTTACGTTGTGAGTTCAAATTCCGCCGAGGTCGACTTTGCCTTTCATCCTTTCGGGGTCGATAAATTAAGTATCAGTTACGCACTGGGGTCGATGTAATCGACTTAATACCTATGTCTGTCCTTGTTTGTCCCCTCTGTGTTTAGCCCCTTGTGGGTAATAAAGAAATAGGTAGTTCGTCTGTCTTTAGGGCGTAGGAGTGGCTGTCTGGTAAGTAGCTTGCTTACGAACCACACGTATGTCCATGTGTGCGTGCGTATATATGTCTTTTATGCATTTGTGTATCATTATTTGTGTTGTATTTGTGATTTGTCCCACACCACCGCTTGACACGGTGTTGGTGCGTTTACGTCCCCGTAACTTAGCGGTTCGGTAAAAAAGGACGATAGAAAAACTGGCAGGCTTAAACATAGATAATCTGTTTCTTTAATTCATATGAAGATTTCAGTTGGTATTTTTACCTGACTATTGACCTAGTCACAGCTAGATGTTTGACAATATCTTTATATATAAAAGTGAAGTTGTGTGTCTGTCTCCTACGATTTAGATTCCTAACTACTCCCACATTTTGTGGTGCAGTTTAACCAAAAGCGGGTATCTTATAGTCGTGATTCATATCGAGCCCTTCTGGGTATTAGTGCGCGTCTACGATGAGTCTACGATTTAAAAAAAAATTACCATCAATTTTTCCCATTTTTTAATGCATTTTTGGCATATATAAGGGAAGTAACTCTCTAAAAATTTAGTATTAAATCTCAGAACGTAAAAAGCTACAGTAACACCCCCCTTTGTGGTTGGCCATATTGAGATGGCTATTATACTTTACATCTCTAAAAATGCTTATATAGTTATTTCCCTTACAAACCCGAGCAACGCCGGGCGATACTGCTAGTTTAATATAAAGAAGGCGGCAAGCTGGCAGAAACATTAGCACACCGGGCGAAATGCTTAACGGTCTTTCGTCTGTCTTTACGTTCCGAGTTCAAATTCCACCGAAGTCGACTTTGACTTTCATCCTTTCGGGGTCGATAAATTAAGTACAAGTTATGTACTGGGGTCGATCTAATCGACTGACCACCTCCCCCAAAATTCCGGGCTTTGTGTCTAGAGGAGAAAAGAATATTTACTACATTTTATTTAAATGTAGTATTTGGTGTGGCCTGAGTACATAATCCGAATTACTTAACAAACAGAATTGCATCGAGACTTGTCAGATCTTGTTAATGTTGTTGTCATTGTCGCGGTTCTCTTAGTTGTTTGTGTTCTTGTATTCGTAGCAATTATTGACGGCTTGTCTTCTTCTTCTTCTTCTTCTTCTTCTTCTTCTTCTTCTTCTTCTTCTTCTTCTTCTTCTTCTTCTTCTTCTTTTTCTTCTTCTTCCTCTTCTTCTTCTTCTCTTCTTCTTCTTTTTCTTCTTTTTCTTCTTCTTCTTCTTCTTTTACTTTCTTTTTTTCTTTTTTCTTTTCTTCTTCTCTTCTTCTTTTTCTTTCTTCTTTTTCTTCTTCTTCTTTTCTTTTTCTTCTTCTTCTTTTCTTCTTCTTCTTCTTCTTTTCTTTTCTTCCTTTTCTTCTTTTTCTTTTCTTCTTTTCTTTTTCTTCTTTTTCTTCTTCGTCTTCTTCTTCTTCTTTTTCTTTCTTTTCTTCTTCTTTCTTCTTCTTCTCCTTTTTCTTTTCTTCTTCTTCTTTCTTCTTCTTTTCTTCTTCTCTTTTTCTTTCTTTTTCTTCTCTTTTTCTTTTCTCTTCTTCTTTTATTTTCTTCTTCTTCGTCTTCTTCTTCTTCTTCTTCTTTCTTCTTCTTCTTTTCTTTTTTTCTTCTTTTTTTTCTTCTTTTTCTTCTTCTTTTTGTCTTCTTCTTCTTCTTCTTCTTCTTCTTCTACTACTAGTACTACTACTTCTTCTTTTCCTTCTCTTCATCTTCTTCTTCTTCTTCCTCCTCCTCCTCCTCCTCATCATCATCATCATAAGCAGCAGCAGCAGCAGCACTAGCATTATCATTACCATCCTCTCCCTTCCCCTCCTCTTCATTTAAGAATTTGTTTAAATTGGCAAAACAAAAACCAGTGGGGATAAGCAACTCATTGTAAAAGCAGACAAGTTTACATGGGGTGGGGTGAATATAATTATGATATCATCTCTAAATATAGAGACCAATACATATCACAATCATCATCATCATCATCATCATCATCATCATCATCATCATCACCACTATCACCACCACCACAAACACCACCACCACCATCATCATCATCATCATCACCACCACCACCACTACCACCACCGCAATCCTCCTCCTCATCATCATCACCACCACTACCATCACCACCACCACCACCACCACCACCATCATCATCATCATTATCATCATCTCAACTACCACCACCACAACCATCATCATCATCATCCTCATCCCAACTACCACCACCACCACCACCACCACCATCATTATCATCATCATCATTCCAACTACCACCACCACCACCATCATCATCATCATCACCACCACCACCACTACCACCACCGCAATCCTCCTCATCATCATCATCCCAACTACCACCACCACCACCATCATCATCATCATCATTATCATCATCTCAACTACCACCACCACCCACCTCATCATCATCATCATCACCACCATCACCATCACCATCACCACCATCATCATCACCATCACCATCACCATCACCATCGTCATCATCATCATCATCATCACCACCAAAACTTAGAAATAATCAATATAAATATAACTGAAGCCTTCCTTGTTAACGGGAAATAATATTCGAACCCATGATGGGAGCAGTCAAAATGTTTTCTGAATTCTTCGTCTATTCTAACTTAAAACACATTTTCTAAAGTACGGAGTAGAAACGTCTAATAATGCCAATAATAGTTTGGTCTTAAAACGGCATCAGCTACACACCTGCTCTTGGCATGATCAGTCATGCGCAACAGCGGGAATACTACTTTGCAGGCTTTAACTAAGTTTACGTTAGTGTTCAGCCTTCATTTCAACAGATTGCACTGGTTTTCTGTTTAAATCTTACAGAGTGTGAAATAGATTTTTACTAGACATGACATAATAATAGTCATTGAGGAAAGTGGCTTGGAAGTGATGTGGACAGGGTGAGAGGAGATCAGTTTGTTTGTTCATGAGTATCTTGAATAATGCTAGCTCCTTATCTCTCTGCCGTTTTTCTATCGACTTGCGAGTCGGCGGTACGGGAGAGTAGAATATGTCAATGGTACTTCGGCGGCAAGTCAAAATGTATCAGAACAGAGGAAAGAATCTCCAGTCTTAAGAACTAGATTAAATTCAATACCCAAAGACTGCCCTCTTCTATTGACGTTCCTATCAGCATTGTACATACAATAAGACCAGACTCGCTGAAGTAAGGCAATCGATCGCTCTTCTGTTTCTCTCTCTTTTCCAAGAGATTCTTTGATTGACAGAACTAATTTAAACTGGAGCCTCTTGAAGCAAGAAAAATGACATTCGCTTAGATTGAAACGGATATATCATGAACGCTGTTTGCTTCACTTAAAGATTGGGAACTATAAAGAAAGAAAGTAGTCGAATATAAACAAATAGACAGGGCAGTGAACTCAGCGGCTTTACTTAAGTTCGGCTTGTTGTAAAGCTGTGTTCGACAATGTTGGTCAATACTGGTTCACAGGCTAAAATACGAGTTTACAATTTTCTAGAAAGACTGCCCCAGGCTTACTTTGTGCAATTAAACCTATTTGTCATATACTATAAGGTACTGCATTTTAGCATTCGGCATTTGACTCCCGATAACAATATGATGATTATCTTCGGTTGAGTATGAATTGGTAAATTATAGGTACTCGATGAAAAATCAGTGCTTTGTATATCCCTGTGGTAAATAAAAGAGAAATTATCCTTATTATTATTATTATTATTATTATTATTATTATTATTATTATTATTATTATTATTATTATTATTTATTATTATTATTATTATTATTATTATTATTATTATTGTTGTTGTTGTTGCTGTTGTTGTTGTTCAGCAGTCTTATTTTTATCACGTGCTCTATGTACCTTGGGTACGTGCAGTGGTTTGCGGTGATGCTCTTATTTTTACTGTATTGAAAGTGTTTTACATAGGATGTGTGCGGTGCTTGTTAGTCCTGGTGTTTTGTTATGTATTTGTTTGAATATTTTTTATCATACTTAAAACGCCTACTATGATAGGAATTGTTTCTATTTTTAGACTACATTCGAGTTACCTCTATTTCCAAATCTTTGCATTTTGAAAGTTTCTCCGTTTCTTTTAGAGAAACATTGTCATCTGTTGGTATTACAAAGCATATTTTTAACTAATGATCTCTGACACCTACATCTAGCTTACTGTCCCTAATTTCTCTATATGTGTGTATTGACGTATCCCAGAGTATGGTTGCTTTCTTATTTTCTGTGACCTTTTCTGGCGTGTACTTATACCATTTTTTGTGTTGTTATTCCATAGTGCTGGCATAGATTCCAGTGAATATAGATACCATGCTATCTGTTCTTTTAAAATATATTATTACTAAATTTTATTCCATGGCAGTTAAATGATATTTTTTTAATTTCTTGTTTTAATAGTTAATCAAGAGCGTTAACATGAAACCTTTAAATGTATCGTTCTACACATTTGAGCTGTTCTAAATACAGTAGATTTTTGGAGAACTCACACAGAGCTTTATGTTCCAGTTAATAAGATAACGTGATCGGGATTGAGCTAACGCTGGGTATCCCAACATTCTGGATATTCCGGGATCATTTCTTTTGCGCAATGATTTTTCTTTCAAGGTATTTCAACGTCTGTTATGAAGCATTCGCCTTTTTATGTCATCTACAAGGAATTGCAAGCATTGAGCTGATGCTGTGATAAACCCAAATTTAACCCTAATTTATAATTCAGGCAAAGATATCTCCAACATCGGAATTCTAGGCGGAAAGTTCTTAAAGCAATTTCGCTATTATGGATATGAACTGAATGAACGAAATCAAAGAAATATATATATATCACAGATGCTTCGACTTGACTAATGCCTCTTCATTGTGAGTAACATTTGAGAGACGGAGATCGTGTGGAAGCCTATCCCGGCTTGTCTTGGCGAGCAGGTCAACTTTTCCCTTCGAAATTAGCAATGTGAAGCGAAGTGCTTTGCTCAAGAACACAACACGTATTTCTTTGTGCGTTTGTTTGTCCCCCCACCATCGCTTGAGAACCGGTTTCAGTTTGCTTATGTCCCTATAACCTAGCGGTTTGACAAATAGGGACCGACAGAATAAATACCAGACTGTACAAAAAAGAAAAAAGAACCAAAAACTGGGAAACAAATAAGTACTGGCGTAGATTTGTTCAGCTAAACCACTCAAGGCGATGCCCCAGCATGGCCGCAGTCCAGGGACTGAAACACGTAAGATATAAAAGATTATACATACTGTCGATGTATAATGTGCATAGAATGATGTGTGTAGAATGATGTGCATATGTGAATAATGATTAGAATACTTATAACAAATGAAAATTTGAATAAGAGAATGTCAGGAATCTAATCCAAATAGCAGAATATATGCGTAGTGGAAATCACAGAAAAATCGATCAAATGAAATAAATTTCTGTATTGAACTGCTGGAACAGGAATCGATCTTCGATACTAAAATTGTATTTTCGAAAGGAAAGAAGAGAAAACTTGCGAATGAAAATGTTGGAAAGTAATTATATATAAACAATGGGAATTACTAATTATTTTATAAACACCTTTGATTTTAATTTATATGGTATTGTTTTATTTTTTCATCATCGTTAAATAGATTAGCATTAATTTGACATTTGCAGTTACGCCTCCCTTAAGCAAGTTTCTTGTCCTTCAGGGGCGTGAACTTCACGATACCTTAACGAATGTATATTCGTACAAGAGTTGTTTCATCGATTTTGTATGACTTATTGTTCAAAGATTTCGTATTCTCATCAGGGATTACAGTTCGCTGACCTAGTTCGTGCAGTCGGAATGTAAACCCATTGGAAGATGGTTTGACATATGTAAATAATAATAATAATAATGATAATAATAATAATAATAATAATAATAATAATAGAGCTTCGTATGTTTGTACCCCATCATTCTTTCATGGATGTGCAGCTCTCTCAATAATAATAAATAATAATAATAATAATAATAATAATAATAATAATAATAATAAAATAATTAGGATAATGATAATGATAAATAATAATAATAATAATAATAATAATAATAATAATAATTCTTTCTATTATAGGCATAAAGCCTCAAATTAATAGTGGTGGGTGTAGTCGATTACATCGATCTCAGTGATCTACGGGTAATTATTTCATCGACCTCGAAAGGAGGAAAGGCAAAGTCGACCTCGTCAAAATTTGAACTCAGGGTGTAAAGCCGAAATAAATGCCACCAAGCATTTTGTCTGGCATCCTAACGATTCAGCCAACTCTCCTCTCTAATAATAATATGAAGATAAAGACGAAAAAGAAGAAGCGGAGGGGAATAATAATAATAAGAAGAATTATAAAGATGATGATGATGATGATGATTTCTTTACTTGCTGTCAAGACCCCTTCATAAATATAGGGAGTAATTACAAAACGGTGCTCTGTGTGCTCCAGACCATAAATCATTCCACAGCATATTCGTTCACCCACATTCAGTAAACAGGTTTACAACGAGCAGTATCTCTGCTAACAACCTTAAGCGTTATCCTTATTAAAATTCCTTCCTATGTTGTCCGATACAAGTCTTTATGAAGATATATACTGCATTACTTTCACTCTAGTTCTGAGTGTAGCCACAACCTTAAAGCCTTAACCGACAGTACAACATGCTGCTTCGGCTCGTTCTGTTGGCAACACACACTCGTGCATAGATCAAATCCTTCTTCAACTTGTACATTGAAGACCCTATAAAACCACTGTCTCTTTACAAGGAAGCAATATATCACTTTTGTTCTTGTCCACTTTTGAACAAATTCATCGAACGAAGCCATACCACAGCTTTTTGGTATCTAGTACTACTAACATTTTTTTTTGGGGGGGGGGGGGCAGGATATTTTTGTCCCTGTCAAAACTTCTTTATTCGGAGCCACGTTTCTAAAGGTGCTTTCATTTACAAAAATCCTTGTTCAGCACGATGTCTATAGTGTGTGAATTCTATTGTTTTTCTTGCGATCATTAAACGAGTTTCTGAAACCTTTTTTTTCAGTGTTATTATCAATAGAAGAGTTATTTTATTTTATTTTGAACAGCATCCAGAAAAGCACCCCCTTCAATATATATTTTCCTTATTACTATCTGCAGAAACATGCATGTTTGCGATCGAGACAATGGAGAATTTCTCGCTCGAAGAAAACATTATTTTTTAGATTTTCAAACGAATGGAATATTTTCTTCTCAAAATAACGATCTTCTTCCCTTACTTAAACAGGGAGAAATGGTGGAAATAATTAAATACCTTTCTTATGTGCGTTCCTTATGAAATGAAACCTTTTTTTATGTCTTAAATCCCCTTCAGTAAATCCCTTTCCATTGGAACACAAGATAACACGTCTTGAAAAAGGGAATGCCAAACACAGATAATTTCTTTTATTTCCCACATACGTACACCATGGCGACGAATACAGACATGTTATTATTGGGGGCTATCCATTCTTCCGGATAATGAATACTATAACCTATAATTTTTGTTATCAATACAAGCCTGGTAAAAAAAAAAAGAAATGTTGGCATCTTGGGCAAATGTCTTCTACTATAGCAAAGGGCCGACCAAAGCATTGTGAGTAGATTTGGTAACGGAAACTGAAAGAAGCCCGTCGTATATATATATATTATATATATATATATATATATATATATATATGGTGTGTGTGTGTGTGTGTGTGTGTGGTGTGTGTGTGGTATGTGTGTGTGTGTGTCTGTGTGTGAGTGTATGTATGTATGTATATGTATATACATACATATATATATATACATATGTGTGTGTATGTGTTGTGTGTCTTTGTCTTTGTATGTGTGCCCCCATGATCGCTTGGCGACTGATGCTGGTGTATTTACGACCCCGCAAAACAAACCAACAAAATATGTACCGAGTTTTAAACTACTAAAAAACCTCCAGCATGGTTACAGTCAAATGATTGAAACAAGTAAAAGATAAAAATTAACAAACTTCCGACCTTTTCTGCTAAATTTCATGAATGTCTTACATACTTTGTCTGTGCCTTTGATATCTCGTGTTGGTAATCTTTAGATTAGGCGTGTTGTTTCTGGAACTTATACAAGTGTAAATAAATGCGTGTATGTATACGTGGTCTGATCAATAGGTATCTGGACTGTTGACATAGTAACAAATCTAAAGTACGCAGAGCGAAGCCACTTGACACAGATTGACCTTGAACTCTGTTGTGCATGCGCACTAAGTTTTAACGTTCTAGCTCACTTCCGCTATTTACAACAGTGCATGGAAGGAACGTGTGTAGCGTGTGATCGTTGCATTGAACATAACAGAAATTTGAGCAGAGAATTTGCATTAAATTTTGCTAAAAGCTTGGTAATACCTGCTCAGAAGCCTACGCAAAGTTTTCAAAATGTTTTCATCGTTCTCGACAGAATCAAGGCAGACACACGTCTGATACCCAAATCTTCAGTGATAATGGACTAAACTGAACCGTAACTCATTTACACTTCCTCTGATAACTTACGGATAGTGATTCAACGATTTCCCCTCACAGGTGCATGCACATCTACGATGCTTTTCTCAGTTCTGCTGGTTGCGGGTATCCCGGAACGTTCGTCAATATCAACATTTTTTCAGTCACTTTGGAAACGTCTGAACTACTCGTACACTTGTGTCTGGCTGATACACTCCTCTCCGTAAACTTTTTATAACTTTGCGTTGGACTCTGAGCAGGTATCGCCATGACAATTTTCTCTGTCATGGTCAATGTGGCGATCACACGCTACACACGTTCCTTCCAAGCACATCTATGAACAATGGAAGTGGGCTAGAACGTTAAAACTTTGTGCGCATACACAGCAGAGTATAGGGTCAATCTATGCCAAGCGGCTATACTCTGCGTGCTTTAACTTCGTTACTATGGCAACAGTCCGGATAGTTATTGATCAGACCTCATATATATATATATATATATATATATATACGTGTGTATATCTGAAAATGGATGGTAGAGCAACAAGAGATAGCAGGAAAAAGAAGGTTTAGTTGCTTCAAGGGATGATGTTAGGAAAATTATTGCTCGGGATTTCAATATCGTCTGGTTCGATCTGGTCTTTCTTCTCTCTCGGGGAAATGAATTAAGTTTCACTAATACAATCACTGCGATTCAATTAAATGTTTTCTGCTTTCAAGCAAACACAAAAATGCGCTCATACACACACCCATATGTGCGTGCATATAGCATGTATATGTGTATGCATATGCATGCATGTATATGCTATACATACATATATGTATATATATATATGCATACACATAAATCGTGTGTGTATATTATATATATGTATCATATATAATATATATATGTGTGTGTGGTGTGGTGTGTGTGTGTGGTGTTTATACATATACAATATAATATATATATACATATATATATACATATACATATACGTATATGTATATATACATATACATATACAATATACATATATATATATATATATCACTATATATATATATATATAAAAACATGCATACACACACGCACACACACACATATATAAAATATCTACGTATGTATGTATGTTTATATATATATATATATATATATATATATATACATACATACAAAGAGTGAAGTGAGACAGACAATCAGACAGACAGAGAGAAAGCGAGAGAGAGAGAGAGAGAGAAAGAGAGAAAGAGAGAGAGTGAGAGGAAGATACACATTGTAATTGTCTTTACCTCGTTGTGTGTGCATGTGTATAATACATACATGTTATGTGTTTGAGCCTGTTTATGTGAATGTATATGTACGTATGACTACACGAATGCGTGTATGAATGTATGTGTGCTTGCATCTTTGTATGTGTGTATGTACGTCTGTATGTATGTCTGCATGTATGTATGTATATATGTATGTAGCAATAAGCTTTACCCTGTAAGGAATGTGTTGGTGCTCGATTGTGTGTTTGTCCCTGCTTAAGTACGTGCTTATGTATGTATGTATGTATGTATGTATGTATGTATGTATGTATGTATGTATGTATGTATGTATGTATTATGTATGTATGTATGTATATATGCATGCATGCATGCATGTATGTATGTGTGGGTAGAGCGATGTATGAATGGATGTATGGATGGATGGTTGAATGGATGCGTGTGTATATGCATGTGTCTTAATAGAGCAAGCATTAAGCTCTTAACGTTATTAAGATAACGCCCCAGAACAAAACGGATTTGAATTTCGAATTTGCCGTTTGACGTTTTACGATTATTTCCATGGAAAAATATAATGTCCGCATTTAGCTGAAGATGTTTCTAGATTAAATCATGTACATTTGACCTTTCGTCTGATGGATTGCAAATGGCGGATTAAGGTTCGTCTAGTATTTAGGAACTACGACTATCTAATCTACATCAGATTAGTATAGCAGTAAATGAACGCTACGCTCTTCAGCGTTCGAGTAGTTTAGTCGTCGATCGATTGTTGTCGTATGTATTGTTATTATTGTTATTATCGTTGTTGTTGTCTTGCCATCGTCATCGTCATTGCCGTTCATGTTGACGATGTTGTAGTGGTTCATACTTTGCTTCTTTCTTTTAGCAATGTCGTTCGTTTTAAGGCATCGTCTGCTTCTGTCATTACTGTTGTTGCGGCTGGTGGTTGCTTATTCTTACCGTTGTCGGCTGCTTAAAATATCGCTTCTCTAGAGGACAATAATATCATCATATTCTCTTTGCGAAAACGACCTTTCTCTTTAGAGTTTTTTTTTTTTTTTCAAGAACATTCCGTTATCGTTTCCTTCGAAAATTGGTCAGTGTAATGGGGGAAGGCGAAGAGAAAGATTTGTTTTCCCCCAAATCTACGTCTTCTTCATCCGTCTACTCATACCGCTCCTCTTCTACTTCACCTTCCTTTCAAGTACCTCAGAAACCTTATACGTATTTTGTATCTGCCTGTCTATAAACCGACGTATCTATCTATTGAAAAATCGATGTATCTGAGTATCTACACGCGCAGCTAGCTATTTCTTTACAGTCATACACAGGCATGAACACATCCACACACACATACATATGGGATATATATATATATACACACACACACATATATACACATATACGTAGAGAGAAAGAGAGTGGGAAAGAGAGAAATACGTGTGTATATTTACACACACACACACACATATATATATATGTATATGAAGCTATCTATCTATGTGTGGATCTCTCTCTATTTGTATCATTTATCTATCTTCCTCTCTCTCTCTCTCTTTCTCTTTATGGGTAGTAGATTCTCCGTCTGTTTCGACGATGAACATTCACTGTTTTATGTTACCGAATTATTTGCAACGAGATTGTACTCTTAGCACCTACCCTTACCACAATTCTTAGTGTAACTCATCGTGACACAATATAAAAAACGGAGACCTTTTTAATAGAAGATAAACATAGTAGGTGAGAGAGAAACAGAGAAGGCCTTTGTGCTGGTATTTTATTTACTGGCCCATATAGAATGAAAGTCAGAGATGACATCGGCAAGATTTGATCTTTAAAATGGAATGAAAATCATAAAGTATTGTAAATGAACCTCAAACGATTCTGCCATTTGGCCGCATTTCTCTATGTATGCATATATGTATGTATGTATGTATGTATGTATGTATGTATGTATGTATGTAATTGTATGCATGTATAAAATACAGACAAGTGCCTGCGCGCGCATACACACACACACACAAGTATATATATACACTACCTATTTCTTTATACATCTCTCTCTAGGTACATATACCTACCTACCTACCTATATATATATATATATACACACACACACATATACATATATATACATGTATATATATATATGTATATATTATATATATATATATATATATACACACACATATATACATATAATTCAATATCTACATACACCTGTATTCATTTGCACACACACGCAGATGAATGTATATATGTACGCATACACACACACACACACGCACTCACACACATACGCGCGCACACACACACACACATACACACACACACACACTGACACTCGCTCAACTCCGTAAACGTATCTCTGCTGTTTCTCTTTCAGCCTTTCTGTCTGTCAGTCTGTCTTTCTGTATGCCTGCGTGTCCGATTGACTGTCTGTCAGTCTATTCACTCCACTCTCTCTCTCACTCTCTCTCTCTCTCTCTCTCTCTCTCGATCTCTCTTTCTCTCTCTCGCTCTGTTTTCCTAAGTACTTTTCAACTACGTTCTACTTACAATTTTGCAGTCCGTCTTCCTAAAATACCATCGGTTATCGAGAAGGTCTCTGAGTCTGAAGAACACGATTACAAGTACAAGACTATTTTGGTAAGGGTGGGGGGAGGAGGAAGACTTATCGTACTTGATTAATTCCGATTCCACTTGATATTATACGGGTATTTGGTCTCGGAAACATCAACCGTCGAACAAAATACGCAAATCTTCAGGTGTTTGTTGTCCACACGCTCTGCTCTGCTCTGCTCTGCTCTGCTCCGCTTCGCTTCTATCCTGTCCTCTCCACCAACACTGACGATACTGCGACCTCCATATATACCAATATATACGGAAGGCGGTGCTCCAGCATGGCCGCAGACAAATGACTTAAACATTTAAAAGCGTACACACACACACATATATATATATATATATTATAGGCGGTGCTCCAGTATGGCCGCAGTCAAATGACTTAAACACGTAAAAGCGTACATATATATATATATATATAATTATATACGCTTTTACGTGTTTAAGTCATTTGACTGCGGCCATGCGGAGCATATATATATATATATATCTATAATATATATATATATATATGTACGCTTTTACTTGTTTAAGTCATTTGACTGCGGCCATGCTGAAGCACCGCTTTTAGTTGAGCAAATCGACCCCAGAGCTTGTTCTTTGTATGTCTAGTACTTACTCTATCGTCTGTTTTGCCGAACTGCTAAGTAACGGGAACGTTAATACACCAGCATCGGTTGTCAAGCGATGTTGTGGGAGGGGGGTGCACACAAACACATACACACACATACACATACATAACATATATATATATATATACATATACGACGCTTCTTCCAGACAGACTTAGAAATATTAATATTAATATATATATCTTATATATATATATATATTATATATATATATATATACAAATGGCTTAAAACACCTTCCACGCTGCAATTGTTTTCGTTTCAGCACACGATCTCAGATCAAATTACTTGCTATGCGAGTACATCTCCGTAATATATATATATATATCTCTTATTATAAATCTTATTATAAAAGGCAGATTTTATCTGCTTTCCACTTGTCTCTATAGAGAATCTACAATATAGGATTTCTTCAATTACAATTTACCTTTTTAAGAGTAGAATACATCGGGTCGTGCAGGTACAGTTTTTCAAATTTCACCCCCAATTAAGAAAATTTCGAGAAAACTCACATTGTGGTGTGTAAGTGAAGTGCTTTTCTTAGTGTGGGCTACAGACCACAACACACACAAACAACACACACACACACACATAAACGGAGCGAAATGCTTCACTCATGCTATCACCCTAATTTCTCCTCCTTTCTCTTTGCAAGTGGGCAACGATTAAAGTGAACAGTATTTATATAAACGAGTGAGAAGTTTACCTTAAACCACTACTCAAAAAAAAAAAACACAGCAAACAGAAACAAATAAATAATAAACGATTTACTCCTCACACAATTTCTTCAATTAGAGTTTACCTATGATTTTTCAAAGTACTTCCATTCGGTCATGGCATACAAAATTTCTTTCAATTTCACCACCATTTCAGAAAAAATTCGAGAAAACTAAATATTTTACCATTCACTCTTCACTCTGCCATATTACTCCCACTTCCTCTTTACACACATAGACACTCAAATATATAAATAAAATTGTAAGCTAACGTGTGTGTTGTGCGTTGCGTGTGTGTGCGTGTGTGTGTGAGTGTGTGTGCGTGTGCTGTGTGTGTGCGTGCGCGTGTGTGTGAGTGGGTGTGTGGTGCGTGATGTGTGAGTGAGGTGACAGGGATGAGCCAGTCAGACTGGTCATCTTTTTTGCTAGATCACTATGGTCTTATATGCTACACCACTGGTTTTCAGTTCATGTTAATCAAATTAATATTCACAACAAGAAGGACTATTCATTATAATACATCAGTTCCACACATTTACCCTGGTTCCATTTCGGACAACTGCACAAACATTTGCCATTTCA
Organism: Octopus sinensis; assembly: GCF_006345805.1. Lineage (NCBI taxonomy): Eukaryota > Metazoa > Mollusca > Cephalopoda > Octopoda > Octopodidae > Octopus > Octopus sinensis. Next base: position 8,762 of record NW_021832703.1, on the reverse strand, counting down.
CACATGTATGTAAACAAATTCCTTTCTTAAAAATTTCAATTCATTTTCTTTTCAATTCATACAAAGTTTTTTAGGACGAATATAAGATCTAAAGTATATCCAAGTAGCAGAAAGATCGCCCAAAAGTGTATATAAATATTAAATGTATTTATATATTCATCTATACACAGATGTATGTATAATGTGTGTGTATATATTTCCATAGACGTAACCATTCACTCCGCACAAATTTTTAGGACGAAAATAAGATCTAAAGTTTATATCTAAGAAACAGAAAGATCGCCCAAAAGTTTATATAGATATTTAAATGATTTATATATTCATCTATACACACATGTATGTATAATGTGCGTGGATATATTTCCATAGAGGTAACCATTCAATCCATACAAAGTTTTTTAGGACGAAAATATTTATATATAAAAGAAAGGTTGTGTGTCCGATTTAGAGTCCTAACTACTCCCACATTTTGCGATGCAGTTTAACCAAAACCAGGTATCTTATAGTCGTGATTCATATCGAGCCCTTCTGTGTATTAGCGCGCGTCTACGATGAGTCTACGATTTTACAAATAATTTACCATCATTTTTTTCCATTTTAATGCATATTTCTTTAAATAAAGGGAAGTAACTCTCAAACTTCACACCAATATGCGTGCTCATATGCGACGTAATATCACATCAGCAGCATTTCCTCACCACCCTCCTTGCACTTGGCGAAGGCAAAATACCAGGGGATGAAAAATGGTAATATTGCCATCGATTCCATTTGTACCATTGTTAAGACGCCTTCTTATCTCAGAGATGCAGTGTTCCCAGATACAAGCTAATTATCAGAATATGGATTGGATTGGCAAAAAGGCTATACTGGCCCCAGGAATAAAAACTGTTCACCATATTAATGATGAAATGCTAAAACTCATTCCTGGGGAAGTTATGTATATCAGTCTATCGATACAACTCCTGACCCAGGGACGTCATCAACTATCCAATAGAGGTATTCAATTCCTTTGAGCACCCCGGACTACCACCACACTTTCTCAACCTTAAAGTTGGTGCCCATATAATGCTCATCAGAAATTTGGTTCCCCAAAATAATGCAATGGCACACGTGTGATCGTTAAGTCCTTATCTCCCACCGTAAACTTATATCAATATTTGCCTGAATAATCATCATAATTCAGTGCAATCATTAACAGTACTTTCAAGCAATTCAGCCCCGAGCAACGCCGGGTAATTCTGCTAGTATATATATATATATATATATACGTATATACGTATATACAGAGAGAGAGAGAGAGAGAGAGAGAAGGATAGATAGTCAGACAGACAGACAGACAGACAACGAGAGAGATAGTTTGGTAGATAGATAGATAGATAGAGATAGATAGATAGATAGATAGATAGATAGATAGACAGACAGACAGACAGACAGATAGGCAGGTACACAAATACATAAAGGGATAAAGACCCCCTTTGGTCTTGAATGACCATGGAATTGCACCTAGAAAGTCCTCCTCCGAGGAACAAGTGAGGGTAAGGTTGTTTATAGAAGACCAGCAGTCACCCATGCACACCAGGCTCCCTCTGTCCATGCCACCGATGTTACCCAAAAGAAAGAGCAAAGGCCGATGTAGCTTGACACCAGTGACATCACATCTAACTCATTTCTACAGCTGCGTTAACAGCTGAGCAACATAAAATAAAGAGTATTATTCAAGAATATAATATACAGCCCGGTTCGGGAATCAAACTCACCACCTCATGATTGTGAGCCCGAGGCTTTAACCACTGTGCCACGAATATGTATATAAGCATATACAAATATTCGTATGCATACACATACAGACAAATATGTGCACACACACATATTCACTGAAATAGGTATGTGGTTAAGAAGCGAGCTCTACAATCGAGTGGTTTCGGTTCAACTCCAGGGCGTGGCAAATATAGCGCCGTACCAACCAATATAGTGTGAATGAATTAAGTACACGGACAGTTTCCGTGTACCTAATTCATTCGCAGTACAATTGCTCGGCACCGCGCTATATTTGCCAAATTCATATATATATATATATATATATATATGAATTAGACAAATATAGCGCCGTGCCGACCGTTGTATATATATATATATATGTGTGTGTGTGTGTGTGTGTGTTGTGTGTGTGTGTGTTTCGACCAAAGATTGCTCCAGGTCATGTCTAATTTAATAGCACCATCTGATAGGATTATTTAAGTCAAATTTTGTGGTATCATGGTCCATTCGAGTAGGCTAGTTCTGGTTGAGTGAGTTGTATCCAGGCTTATCTGGTATTCCTTGAAGAAATTTGTCCAGATTCCGTTTAAAGGTGATGGGATCCTTTTCCTTTTTGATCTGTTTCGGGGAAATGCTAAATGGAGCAGGACCTGTTGGGGTAAAAGAAATTGTGTTGCAGTGTATTTATGTGTCGTGATCCTGAATTGAGTAGGAGGCGTATGGACCGTGGTCCTAGCCTTGGAGGAATTTTGAAAATAATGCTGAGGTCATTTTAGCAATGCTGGTGGCATATTCTCCACATCGAGCAATTGATGCATCGCTCACGATGGCGCTGGAGAGAATAGAGTTCCAATGCTTTAAGGTGGTCCCAATAATCAAGATCAGCCATGCCTTTAATTCATTTTGGGGTTAATTTGATGGGTAAGATTGTGGGCCCAATCGGATGCGCAAGGAGCCATGTTAGCGTTCTGTGGGTTTGATTTTGGCCTGGGTTAGCTCATTATTTTTCAGTCAATTATTTAGATAAATGTCGCTTTAAATCAGAGTATATATAATATATGATATATTATCATATAGTTATTACATATATATATATATATATATACACATATCTCTCAATTTATATGTTTAACTATATTATATATATATATATATATATATATATGTCAACTGCATATGCATAGTACTATACATCGATAGTAATGCATTAAGAACGGCGAGTATAATTAACTCACAAACCATGTTGAGTATTCTTAATATTTTCTCTACAATTTGCAATCAATAACTTCCATGCACGTATATATGTAATACTTATGTTTGTGTGTGTAATGTATTTGTATGAATACACACACACACACACACACACACACATATATATATATTGGTGTACGTATATATGATTAATGCATTTCAATTTATATATGTGCATATAGATATATAGTATAGTCACCTACATAGATATATCTATTACACACCAACACACTACCACACACACACAATACACACGCACGCACACACTATATATATTGGTGTACGTATATATGTATTAATGCATTTCAATTTATTATGTGCATATATATATTATATTTATAGTCACCTACATAGATATATCTTATACCACAACACACTACCACACACACACACACATACCACGCACGCACACACATATATATATTGGTGTACGTATATATGTATTAATGCATTTCAATTTATATATGTGCATATATATATTTATATTTATAGTCACCTACATAGATATATCTATATACACACCAACACACTACCACACACACACACACATACACACGCACGCACACACATATAGATATTGGTGTACGTATATATATATGTATTAATGCATTTCAATTTATATATGTGCATATATATATTTATATTTATAGTCACCTACATAGATATATCTATACACACAACAACCACTACCACACGCACCACCATACACACGCACGCACACCATATAGATATTGGTGTACGTATATATATATGTATAATGCATTTCAATTATATATGTGCATATATATATTTATTTATAGTCACCTACATAGATATCTATATACACCACCAACCTACTACACACCACAACACACACACACATACACACACACACACACACACATACACACACACACAACACACACACGGTTATTGATCGATTAATTGTTTGATTGATAGATAGATGGATAGTTTGTGACAGACGGTCGGAATAGCACCACATAGGTAGGCATTAGTGTCTGGCTGGAGTTCTGCGAGGAACTCCTCAAAAAGAAACATACATGCATTCAAACATACCTACGCTCATACATGCATACGCGTGTGCATCTATACGTTCATACTTATATACATGCACACACGCGCGCGTGCATACAGACACATATATACACACAGGCACATGTACATATATAAAAATTGACGAATACTATCAAAGACATACATACATTTATACACATACACATACACACATATGTATATGTTTATATATATATATATGTGCGTACTGGTATACATTGATATATATTTTCACGAACATACACATATTGATGAATACATACATTTATAAATACACAGACTCACACAGACACTCAGACACACACATATGTGAGTGCGTGCGTGTGTGTATTGATGCAGACTTTCCCGGTGACATACGTACATATATCCATGCGCACATTTATGTGTGTATGTATGTGTGTATATATATATATATATATATATATATACACACACACATTTACACACATATTAAGACATGCATACAAACCGTCAAACATGCTTATATATCTACATATATAAAACAGCTATATATACATACATATATATATATATACATATATATATTCATATATATATATATATATTCATATATATATATATTCATATATATATATATGGTCAACAATTTATACATACACACAAGCAATCCTAAACACACACACAAACATATATATATATGCAATTATGTACGACGGTATATTTATATATATACCGTCATTCATAATTGTATAAATACGTTCTTGCATGTACGCGTCCTTATAGACATGTATACATGCATATATACATACATACTTACATACATAGATACATGCATTCAATTACGCGTACACATGAAGCTGTCTGCATATATCATCTCGATAATATGAGATGACATCACATGATGTCGTACCCAAAACATTAAACAACGTAATGTAGAGAAAGGATAATTCTTTCAATAAAAAAAGGGACATTAGATGTTACGACGATGTGGTTAGCATATTCAGATACAATATACATGAGTATTGGTGGAGTATTCCTGTCAAAACCTCAGTCAAATATAGATGTAATAGACCAGATATAGTGGTTTAAAAAGGGGGAAGGAAATGAGATCTTCAGAGATGAGAAAATCTTTTGCTCAGCAGATTTTTTTCTTTTTATTTGTTAGGTCACGACCCTGCCGCCATGCTGGAGCATCGCTTTGAAGATTTTTTAGTCGAACGAATCGACCCTAGTACTTGTTTTTATTTTAAAGTGTAGTACTTATTTTATCGTTTTCTTTTGCCGAACCGCTAATTTACCGGGACCTAAACACAACAAAACCGATTGCCAAGCGGTGGTCGGAGAACAAACACTGACACACACTCACACACACACACAACACACACACACACACACACACACACATACTCATATACATAAGGTAAAAAATTATTAACAATCAAGGGTGCTTCAAGTGGCACCAGTACGATAAAAATAACAGCCAGAAGACGACTACAGCAACGAATTTTCCCTGATGCACATTAATTGAAATCGGGGGGAATGAGAAGAAATTCTAAGCCCCGTACCAATAACGAAAAGAATCCCTTGATGACTATGTAACCTTTCATTTCTTCGTGTGTTGAAGCATATTCTGTTGTGTTTGGGGAGAGTCATTTTCTTTTTGTGCCTTATAATTTAATACACTCACCGGTAAAATTTCCACTTATTCCTTATTTTTAAATAAGGAATAAGCAGAAATTTTACCGGTGAGTATTTTGATTCGCTTGTTTCAGTTATTTAACTGCGGCCATGCTGGAGCACCGCCTTTAGTCGAGCAAATCGACCCCGGGACTTATTCTTTGTAAGCCCAGTACTTATTCTATCGGTCTCTTTTGCCGAACCGCTAAGTAACGGGGACGTAAACACACCAGCATCGGTTGTCAAACAATGCTAGGGGGACAAACACAGACACACAAACACACACACATATATATATACATATATACGACAGGCTTCTTTCAGTTTCCGTCTACCAAATCCACTCACAAGGCATTGGTCGGCCCGGGGCTATAGCAGAAGACACTTGTCCAAGATGCCACGCAGTGGTACTGAACCCGGAACCATGTGGTTGGTTAGCAAGCTACTTACCACACAGCCACTCCTGCGCCTGTGTTAATTTATAAGGCAAAAAAAAAAGAAAATGACTCTCCCCAGACACAACAGAATGTGCAGAATATCTTTTATACCAAGACAGATTAAACTGTTGGAAAAGATGAAATACAAACAAAGAATTTAGTCGAACAAATCGTACTTAATACTTATTCTATAGAGGTCGGTAAGCTGGCAGAACCGTCAGCACGCCGGACGAACTTCTTACCTGTATTTCGTCTTTTTCACGTAACTTTAGATGCCAAGAACCTCCCTAAGTATCCTAGCAGTTTCCAAATAACACTGTTTTCTGGAGTTGTACTAAATTAGGATTTATGCTTATTTCCTCTATCCATCTGTTCAAATCTTTAGAAATATTTCCTAATGCACCTATAACTACAAGGAAACTTTTTACCCGTACTTTCTATAGCCTCTGTTATTATTATTACTGTTATTATTATTATTATTAATATTATTATTATTATTATTATTATTATTATTATTATTATTATTATTATTATTATATTCATTATTATTATTATTATTATTATATTATTATTATTATTATTATTATTATTATTATTATTATTATTATTATTATTATTATTATTATTATTATTATTATATGTAAGTTTGTAATATATAATAAAATGCTAGCAAGAAGGATTGAAAAATGAATTTGAGAATGAAGAGGAAAACATGAAAGATAAAATAGAGAGAAAGGGAGAAAGAGAGAGAGAGAGAGAGAGAGAGAGAGAGTGAGAGAGAGAGAGAGAAAGAGAGGGCAGAGAAAGAGAGGACAGAGAAAGACAGAGAGAGGTGTAGAATGTGGATTAGAAATAGTGAGAAGCAGACGAAGAGCAATAATGTTTATATCGACATGCAATATCTTACAGGCTACAATTTTCAATAGCATTTTATGTTTCATAATATGTCACAAGTTGCTATTAAAGATCATGTTTAGATTACGCAATATCACACATGTTTTATACGACGATATTTACAATTCACATTATGATACAGGTTGTAATATGCAATATTACATTTCATAATATGATAGAAATTGTTGTATTTTAGCGCGTTATTTCACATCATTTCATAATTCGGTAGAGTTTCGTTTTACAGCAATATATTCAGTTTACACAGTTTTATAGAACACAATTTACAGCAATAGTTTACATTGCTTCATCGCATAGTACACAATACTGTAGTTTACAATAATATTTACCGCACATTACACGGTAGAAGTTTGTACAATAGTAAACGATATAATGGTGCAATTATGAGAAATAGAGCATTGTACGACATAGAACAAAACAGTGTAGTTCTTTTATTGTTTGTCTTTTACTTGTTTCAATCATTGGATTGCAGCCATGCGGGAGCATCTCTTTGTAGAGTTTAGTCGAACAAATCGTACTTAATACTTATTCTATCGAGGGCGGTGAGCTGGCAGAACCGTCATCACGCCGGGCAAACTTCTTACCGGTATTTCGTCTTTCTTCATGTTCTGAGTTCAAATTCCACCGAGGTCGACTTTGCTTTTCATCCTTTCGGGGTGGATTAAATAAGTACAAGTTACGCACGGGGGTCGATGTAATCGACTTAATCCCATTGTCTGTCCTTGTTTATCCCCTCTGTGTTTAGCCCCTTGTGGGTTGTAAAGAAATAGGTATTTCGTCTGTCTTCATGTTCTGAGTTCAAATTCCACCGAGGTCGAATTTGCCTTTTATCATTTCGGGGTCGATATATTAAGTAGCAGTTACGCACTGGAGTCGATCTAAGCGACTGGCCCTCCCTCCCAAAATTTTCGGACCATGAATCTAGAGTAAAAAAATACTTATTCTTATTTCTTTTTTATTTCTTATTTCTTTATTGCCCACAAGGGGCTAAACATAGAGGGGACAAAGGGATTAAGTCGATTACATCAACCCCAGTACATAACTGCTACTTAATTTATCGACCCTGAGAGGATGAAAAGCAAAGTCGACTTCGGCGGAATTTGAACTCAGAAGGTAACGGCAGACGAAATACTGTTAAGCATTTCGCCCGGCGTGCTAACGTTTCTGGCAGCCCACCGCCTTCATATTCTATCGGCCGCTTCTATCGAACTTGGGAATTTAAACAAACGAACACCGGATGTCAAGCGGCGGGGAGAAAGACAAAGATACACATGCATCTCAAGCCCAAACACGCGTGCTCGGACACACGCACACACACACACACACACACACACACACACACACACACACACATATATAATATACACACACATATATATATATACACACACACACACACACACACACACACGCCTGTACAAAAAGATACCGAAATACGCAGAAGTTTGCAGATAGACAGCGAAGGAGAGAGGAAAGAAAGAGTGGGTAACCAGATATGTCGTAGCACTCAGGGACTCAGTAATACGTTCTGAGTTCAAATTTGCCTTTCCTCCTGTGTGTGTGTGGGATTGTATATATATATATATATATATATATATAGAGAGAGAGAGAGAGAGAGAGATATAAAATCAATAAATGGTGGGGTTGTGTTGATCGCACGTGGAGAAATGATAGGCAAGGAAAAATTATAAAAAGGCAGAATGCTAAATTGAA
>NW_021832702.1:17500-25000 GCF_006345805.1 Octopus sinensis | reverse complement strand
CCCGTGAAACTCTATGCCTCTCTTTTCCACTTTACTTTATATGGCTAAAAATAGATATTTACCGCTAAAAGTTATGGCTGAAAATAAGTATTTACCGCTATCCGCCGGTGCCTCGGGAAAAAATAAGTTGACAAAACCCAGATAGGATGTTGACGAATGCAATCCTAAAATTTCAGCGACATGCGTGCTAATTTGTGGATGTGCATAAACTACAATCACATACACAAACACACACACACATCTTGACGTATATATATACAGATATATACAAAGAGGGTGCCGAAAGAGATCAAAGAGGGTGCTTAAAGAGATCAAACAGACCAAAGAGGGTGCCGAAAGAGATCAAAGAGGGTACCGAAAGAGATCAAAGAGGGTGCCGAAAGAGAACAAAGGGGATGCCAAAAGAGATCAAAGAGGGTGCTTAAAGAGATCAAACAGACCAAAGAGGGTGCCGAAAGAGATCAAAGAGGGTACCGAAAGAGATCAATGGGGGTGCCGAAAGAGATCAAAGAGGGTGCCGAAAGAGAACAAAGAGGGTGCCGAAAGATATCAAAGAGGGTGCCGAAAGAGACCAAAGAGGGTGTCGAAAGAGATCAAAGAGGAGTGCCAAAAGAGATCAAAGAGGGTGCTTAAAGAGAGCAAACTGACCAAAGAGGGTGCCGAAAGAGATCAAAGAGGGTACCGAAAGAGATCAAAGAGGGTGCCGAAAGAGAACAAAGGGGATGCCGAAAGAGATCAAAGAGGGTGCCGAAAGAGAACAAAGAGGGTGCCGAAAGAGATCAAAGAGGGTGCCGAAAGAGACCAAAGAGGGTGTCGAAAGAGATCAAAGAGGAGTGCCGAAAGAGATCAAAGAGGGTGCTTAAAGAGATCAAACAGACCAAAGAGGGTGCCGAAAGAGATCAAAGAGAGTGCCGAAAGAGATCAAAGAGGGTGCCGAAAGAGCTCAAAGAGGGTGCCGAAAGAGATCAAAGAGATATGCCGAAAGAGATCAAAGAGGGATGCCGAAAGAGATCAAAGAGGGTACCGAAAGAGATCAAAGAGGTATGCCGAAAGAGATCAAAGAGGGTGCCGAAAGAGATCAAAGAGGATGCCGAAAGAGATCAAAAAGGGATGCCGAAAGAGATCAAAGAGGGATGCCGAATGAGTTCAAAGAGGGTGCCGAAAGAGATCAAAGAGGGTGCCGAAAGAGATCAAAGAGGAGTCCCGAAAGAGATCAAAGAGGGTGCCGAAAGAGATCAAAGAGAGTGCCGAAAGAGATCAAAAAGGGATGCCGAAAGAGATCAAAGAGGGTGCCGAAAGAGATCAAAGAGGGTGCCGAAAGAGATCAAAGAGGGATGCCGAAAGAGATTTAAGAGGGATGCCGAAAGAGATCAAAGAGGGATGCCAAAATAGATCAAAGAGGGTGCCGAAAGAGATCAAAGAGGGTGCCGAATGAGATCAAAGCGGGTGCCGAAAGAGATCAAAGAGGGTGCCGAATGAGATCAAAGGGGATGCCGACAGAGATCAAAGAGGGTGCCGAAAGAGATGAAAGAGGGTGTCGAAAGAGATGAAAGAGGGTGCCGAAAGAGATCAAATAGGGTGCCGAAAGAGATCAAAGAGGATGCCGAAAGAGATCAAAGAGGGTGCCGAAAGAGATCAAAGAGAGTGCCGAAAGAGATCAAAGAGGAGTCCCGAAAGAGATCAAAGTGGGTGCCGAAAGAGATCAAAGGGGGATGCCGAAAGAGATCAAAGAGGGTGCCGAAAGAGATCAAAGAGGGTGCCGAAAGAGATGAAAGAGGAGTCCCGAATGAGATCAAAGAGGGTGCCGAAATAGATCAAAGACGGATGCCGAAAGAGATCAAAGAGGGATTTCGAAAGAGATCTAAGAGGGATGCCGAAAGAGATCAAAGAGGGTGCCGAAAGAGATCAAAGAGGGTGCCAAAAGAGATCAAAGAGGGTGCCGAAAGAGATCAATGAGGGTGCCGAAAGAGATCAAAGAGAGTGCCGAAAGAGATCAAAGAGGAGTCCCGAAAGAGATGAAAGAGGGTGCCGAAAGAGATCAAAGTGTACCGAAAGAGATCAAAGAGGAGTCCCGAAAGAGATCAAAAAGGGTGCCGAAAGAGATCAAAGAGGAGTCCCGAAAGAGATCAAAGAGGGTGCCGAAAGAGATCAAAGAGGGATGCCGAAAGAGATCAAATAGGGATGCCAAAAGAGATCAAAGAGTGTGCCGAAATTGATCAAAGAGGGTGCCGAAAGAGATCAAAGAGGGTGCCGAAAGAGATCAAAGAGGGATGCCGAAAGAGATCAAAGAGGGTGCCGAAAGAGATCAAAAGGGTGCCGAAAGAGATCAAAGGGGATGCCGACAGAGATCAAAGAGGGTGTCGAAAGAGATCAAAGAGGGTGCCGAAAGAGATCAAAGAGGGGTGCCGAAAGAGATCAAAGAGAGTGCCGAAAGAGATCAAATCGGAGTCCGAAAGAGATCAAAGAGATATGCCGAAAGAGATCAAAGGGGATGCCGAAAGAGATCAAAGAGGGTACCGAAAGAGATCAAAGAGGGTGCCGAAAGAGATGAAAGAGGAGTCCCGAATGAGATCAAAGAGGGTGCCGAAATAGATCAAAGACGGATGCCGAAAGAGATCAAAGAGGAGTCCTGAAAGAGATCAAAGAGGGTGCCGAAAGAGATCAAAGAGGGTGCCGAAAGAGATCAAAGAGGGTGCCGAAAGAGATCAAAGAGGGTGCCGAAAGAGATCAAAGAGGAGTCCCGAAAGAGATCAAAGAGGGTGCCGAAAGAGATCAAAGAGGGTGCCGAAAGAGATCAAAGAGGGTACTGAAAGAGATCAAAGAAGGATGCCGAAAGAGATCAAAGAGGAATGCCGAAAGAGATCAAAGAGGTTGCCGAAAGAGATCAAAGAGGGTGCCGAAAGAGATCAAAGAGGGATGCCGGAAGAGATCAAAGAGGGTGCCGAAAGAGATCAAAGAGGGTGCCGAATGAGATCAAAGGGGATGCCGACAGAGATCAAAGAGGGTGCCGAAAGAGATGAAAGAGGGTGCCGAAAGAGATCAAAGAGGGTGCCGAAAGAGATCAAAGAGAGTGCCGAAATAGATCAAAGAGGTATGCCGAAAGAGATCAAAGAGGGTGCCGAAAGAGATCAAAGAGGGTGCCGAAAGAGATCAAAGAGGGTGCCGAAAGAGATCAAAGAGGGTGCCGAAAGAGATCAAAGAGGAGTCCCGAAAGAGATGAAAGAGGGTGCCGAAAGAGATCAAAGTGTACCGAAAGAGATCAAAGAGGAGTCCCGAAAGAGATCAAAAAGGGTGCCGAAAGAGATCAAAGAGGAGTCCCGAAAGAGATCAAAGAGGGTGCCGAAAGAGATCAAAGAGGGATGCCGAAAGAGATCAAATAGGGATGCCAAAAGAGATCAAAGAGTGTGCCGAAATTGATCAAAGAGGGTGCCGAAAGAGATCAAAGAGGGTGCCGAAATAGATCAAAGAGGGATGCCGAAAGAGATCAAAGAGGTTGCCGAAAGAGATCAAAGAGGGTGCCGAAAGAGATCAAAGGGGATGCCGACAGAGATCAAAGAGGGTGTCGAAAGAGATCAAAGAGGGTGCCGAAAGAGATCAAAGAGGGTGCCGAAAGAGATCAAAGAGAGTGCCGAAAGAGATCAAATCGGAGTCCCGAAAGAGATCAAAGAGATATGCCGAAAGAGATCAAAGGGGGATGCCGAAAGAGATCAAAGAGGGTACCGAAAGAGGTCAAAGAGGGTGCCGAAAGAGATGAAAGAGGAGTCCCGAATGAGATCAAAGAGGGTGCCGAAATAGATCAAAGACGGATGCCGAAAGAGATCAAAGAGGAGTCCTGAAAGAGATCAAAGAGGGTGCCGAAAGAGATCAAAGAGGGTGCCGAAAGAGATCAAAGAGGGTGCCGAAAGATATCAAAGAGAGTGCCGAAAGAGATCAAAGAGGAGTCCCGAAAGAGATCAAAGAGGGTGCCGAAAGAGATCAAAGAGGGTGCCGAAAGAGATCAAAGAGGGTACTGAAAGAGATCAAAGAAGGATGCCGAAAGAGATCAAAGAGGAATGCCGAAAGAGATCAAAGAGGGTGCCGAAAGAGATCAAAGAGAGTGCCGAAAGAGATCAAAGAGGGATGCCGGAAGAGATCAAAGAGGGTGCCGAAAGAGATCAATGAGGGTGCCGAATGAGATCAAAGGGGATGCCGACAGAGATCAAAGAGGGTGCCGAAAGAGATGAAAGAGGGTGCCGAAAGAGATCAAAGAGGGTGCCGAAAGAGATCAAAGAGAGTGCCGAAATAGATCAAAGAGGTATGCCGAAAGAGATCAAAGAGGGTGCCGAAAGAGATCAAAGAGGGTGCCGAAAGAGATCAAAGAGGGTGCCGAAAGAGATCAAAGAGGGTGCCGAAAGAGATCAAAGAGGGCGCCGAAATAGATCAAATAGGGATGCCGAAATAGATCAAAGAGGGATGCCGAAAGAGATCAAAGAGGGTGCCGAAAGAGATCAAAGAGGGTGCCGAAAGAGATGAAAGAGAGTGCCGAAAGAGATCAAAGAGGGATGCCGAAAGAGATCAAAGAAGGTGCCGAAAGAGATCAAAGAGAGTGCCGACGAAAGAGATCAAAGAGGGTGCCGAAAGAGATCAAAGAGGTATGCCGAAAGAGATCAAAGAGGGTGCCGAAAGAGATCAAAGAGGGTGCCGAAAGAGATCAAAGAGAGTGCCGAAAGAGATCAAAGAGGTATGCCGAAAGAGATCAAAGAGGGTGCCGAAAGAGATCAAAGAGGGTGCCGAAAGAGATCAAAGAGGGTGCCGAAAAAGATCAAAGAGGGTGCCGAAAGAGATCAAAGAGGGTGCCGAAAGAGATCAAAGAGGAGTCCCGAAACAGATCAAAGAGGGTGCTGAAAGAGATCAAAGATGGTGCCGAAAGAGATCAAATAGGGTGCCGAAAGAGATCAAAGAGGGTGCCGAAAGATATCAAAGAGGGATGCCGAAAGAGATCAAAGAGGGTGCCGAAAGAGATCAAAGAATATGCCGAAAGAGATCAAAGAGGTATGCCGAAAGAGATCAAAGAGGGTGCCGAAAGAGATCAAAGAGGGTGCCGAAAGAGATCAAAGAGTGTGCCGAAAGAGATCAAAGATGGTGCCGAAAGAGATCAAAGAGGAGTCCCGAAAGAGATCAAAGAGGGTGCCGAAAGAGATCAAAGGAATGCCGAAAGAGATCAAAGAGGGTGTCGAAAGACATGAAAGAGTTTGCCGAAAGAGGTCACAGACTTTTCAAAAATTTTGGGGGAAAATTTTCAAAAAATCTTTCAAAAATTTTAGGGGAAAATTTTCAAAAAATTTTTCAAAAATTTTGGTGAAAAGTTTCTAAAAACTTCTTCAAAAATTTTTTGGGAAAATTCTCAAGAAATTTTACCGCAAAATTTACTAAAAATTTTCTAAATATTTTTGAAACATTTTTGAAAAAGTTTTCAAAAATTTATGGGGAAAAGTTTCAAGAAATTTTTCAAAAATTTTTGAGGAAAATTTTCAAAAAATTAAAAAAAAATCTTTGGGGAAAATTTTCAAAAAATTTCTCAAAATATTTTCGGTAAAAATTTTCAAAAGACTTTCAAACAAATTTTCAAAAATTTCGGTGAAAATTTTCGAAAAATTTTTCAAAAATTTTTGGGGAAAATTTTCAAAGCATATTTTCTAAAATTTTTGAGGAAAATTTTCAAAAAATTTTTCAAAATTTTTGGGGAAAATTTTCAAAAAATTTGTCAAAAATATTTGGGGAAAATTTTGAAAAAAATTTTCAAAAATTGGAATTGTAGGCCCTTCTGTTGCAATTTCGATCAATTGGATCTTGTCCTCCTTCTTGTATAGAAGTGCAGAGAATTTCAATTTTCCCCGAAAGTGGGAGGATTACGGTTTACAATTATTTAACAAATGCAACACAACAGCGCGTCCCTGACGAGGAACCAACAAACGTGATTACAATAGTCAAACAGTAATAATAATAACAAACCTTTTTAATTAATCCCCATTTATGTGAAACCACTTATTCAAGTTCAAGTCATTGATGCAATTTTATACGAATTGCTAATACACACACACATACACATAATAAGGGTGAAATATTGAATATTATTTTGATTAATATGAATTGAAAACCTGTGGTGTAGCATATAAGGCCATAGAGGATCTTCTAGCAAAATGGATGACCATTGTTAATGGTTCATCCTTGTTATATAATATTTTCACTTTAATAGTGAAAGTGTCTGCATTACAAAAGAGAGATGTTTTTGTTTCACTTTTAACACGTAATACTGAAATAGTGGAGAAGATGATACTGCTGTGGGGTCGCCCTAGGGAAAAAGTTAAGATTTTTTGCCGATGACACTCCCCGCATGTGTAAAATTTGAATGAAATTGGTTGTGTAGTTCTCAAGTTTTAGGGAAACACACAGACAGACACACATTCTCAGTTTTATATATAGAGAGATAACTTAGACATGTTTGGGCCATTATAGTCCCAGGACATGTCTAACTTAATAGAACATCTGGTAAAGTCTTTTAGATCGTGATTCACACCTCAGTCATATATGGGCCACCATGGCCCACACTAGCAAAGAGTTATTATTATTGGAGACATATCCGGGTGTAGGAGGTTAGTCCGGACGTTTTGGAAAAAATTGTTCAGAAACCTTTTGAATTTTGTTTCCGTTTTGATGTATTTTGGTAATAATATTAAAGAAAGTGTAGGAAAGCCTATAGGCGTAGGAGTGGCTGTGTGGTAAGTAGCTTCCTTGCGAACCACATGGTTCCGGATTCAGTCCCACTGCATGGCACCTTGGGCAACTGTTTTCTACTATAGCCTCGGGCGGACCAAAGCCTTGTGAATGGATTTGATAGACGGAAACTGAAAGAATCCCGTCGTATGTATGTATGTATGTATGTATATATATATATATGTATGTGTGTGTGTGTGTATGTTTGTGTGTCTGTCTTTGTCCCCACCCCAACATCGCATGGTGGTGTGTTTACGTCCCCGTAACTTAGCGGTTCGGCAAAACAGACCGATAGAATAATTTCCAGGCTTCCAAAGAATAAATCCTGGAGTTGATTTGCTCGACTAAACGCGGTGCTCCAGCATGGCCACTGTCAAATGACTGAAACAAGTAAAAGAGTAAAAGAGCAAACCTGGACCGGTTGAACTAAAGTAGTTGTATTGTAATACTGTCATGTGTCTTGAGTTCGATATTTGCAGTGGGTGAACAGCGCGGCGGCCAAGTCTTGGGTGGATTTTAAAATTGATGCCAACATCATTTGTGCAATATTGATTAAATATTATCCATATCACACAAATAATGTAGCGCTCACAGCGGCGTCGGAGAGAGTTGAGATTGAGTTTTTTAATCAACCCCAGTAGCCAATGCCTGTCATATCTCTCTTGTTATTGACCTCTGGAGTGTTTCCACTTTCATAATGCTTTGCTTCGTATGGAGAGACCACAGTAAGCAACAGTATTCAAGGCA
>NW_021832702.1:12500-15000 GCF_006345805.1 Octopus sinensis | reverse complement strand
CGACTTTATCCGTTTGTCTATCCTTGTTTGTCCCCTCTGTGTTTAGCCTCTTGTGGGTAGTAAAGAAATAGATATATACAAATATATACGTAGAGAGTGATTACAACCATTTACAGAAAATACTTTATAACTCCGAGTTTCATTCCTCATCAATATACAGGGTGGCCCCAAAAGTAGGCTTACAGTTATTCAACTATCTCTTTCGCATTTATATATTTACAGTTTAGATCTTAATCATTAAAAAAATATGAAACCGCTATTCTATGCTAATTTCTTTTACTCTTTTACTCTTTTACTTGTTTCAGTCATTTTGACTGCGGCCATGCTGGAGCACCGCCTTTAATCGAGCAACTCGACCCCGGGACTTATTATTTTTTATAAGCCCGGTACTTATTCTATCGGTCTCTTTTGCCGAACCGCTAAGTAACGGGGACATAAACACACCAGCATCGGTTGTCAAGCAATGCTAGGGGGACAAACACACACACACACACACAAACACACACAAACACACATACATATATATATATATACATATATACGACAGGCTTCTTTCAGTTTCCGTCTACCAAATCCACTCACAAGGCTTTGGTCGGCCCGGGACTATAGCAGAAGACACTTGCCCAAGGTGCCATGCAGTGGGACTGAACCCGGAACCATGTGGTTGGTAAGCAAGCTACTTACCACACAGCCATTCTGCTTTTGTCAAGCTTCCTTTTCTGTTTGTAAGATACAAATTTAAATGTAACAAAATGTTTGAATAGAAATTTAAAGCGCCCACGTGATAGCTGTAAGCCTACTTTTGGTGCACCCTGGACATATATCTTTATTAATTCAACCATTATTGAGCAATTGTCCAGAAATAGCTGGTAAAAAATTTCCGCTGAAATTCACAATCATAGCGTTGCGTTGACAGTGAGATACGTTCCTTTTGCCCCAGGATGGTTCAAAATGGCAAATCTATCTCTCTATCTCTCTAGCACTCTCTATCTATCTATCTGTCTGTCTGCCTTATCTATCTATCTATCAATCTATCTATCTATCTATCTTTTTTCTTCTTTTTTCATTTTTCTTTTCTTTTTTTCCTTTTTTCTTTTTTTTTCCTTTTTTTTCTTTTTTTCCTTTTTTTTCTTTTCCTTTTTTTCCCCCTTTTACGATCCCTTTTGATCGAAAACCTACACCACCTTTTTTTTTTTCATCCCCCAAAAGAAAAGCTCTACCTTGTAACTTGTCCCATCTGTGTGCAGCCCTGTGTGGCCAATAAAGAAACTTATCTATCTATCTATCCATCTATCTATCTATCTATCTATCTATCTATCTATCTATCTATCTATCTATCTTTCTGTCTGTCTGCCTGTCAGTCTGTCTGTCTGACCAGCCATCCGTCAGACCATACATCCCTCTGTCCGTCTGTCTGTCCATCCGTTTTTCCGTCCGTCTGCCCGTCCATCCGCCCACTCGTGTGTGTGTGTGGTGTGTGTGTGTGTGTGTGCGTGCGTGTGTGTCTCTGTCTTTTTATCTGTCTGCCTGTTTGTTTGTCTGTCTGTCTGGCACTCTATCTCTCTATCTACCTATCTGAATGTATGTGTTTGTGGGTATGTGCGTGTGTATGTGTGTGTGTGGCTGCATGCGTATGAAATTTCTGAGAACATTATTGTCATAATGCTAATACTTGTTTATTAATGTCGTATTTAAGAGCGTGGGAGACTAGATAGAATCGCAAGCTTCCTTTTCCATGACATAGAATTATCTCCACACTCCATTGTGCGCTTCGATGACTCCATTACGGAAGTTAGTATAACTGCCGCGAAGGGAAAAAGATAGTTGCATACTCGAAGCAGGATACTGTTCTTTCTACACACATACATACACACATGCATACATCATACATATATACATATTACACACACACACACACATACACACACACACACACAAACATACATACATACATACATACATACATACATACATACATACATACATGCATACATACATACAAGAAAACACCTGTGCTGAACTATTTAGAAATGTGAAGTTACTCTATCCAGATTACAAGTTGAGGTATATACCTGTAATTATTAGGGCCCTGGGATATGTAACACACTGCCTAAATACCAGTCTTGAGAAATTAGCCAGAAAACCAGAAAGGAGAAAGCTAATTCGAAGACTACAGATCCAATCCATCAATGGAACTAAAAATCTGTAAAAGTTTCCAGAAGTTTATCATTTAAATATATATGAGAATGTCTAGATATGCAATTATATGCATGAGAATATATACATAAAGCAAAACATACAAATCTGCACATATACATACATACATACCATGTTGTTGATATTAAAATTCCAATGAAGGAGCTTTGGATGTAGGTTATTTCTCTATTGGCAGGAAATCTTGAAATAAACTGAATAATGACATACATACATACATACATACATACATACATACATAGGCGCAAGAGTGGCTCCTGCGCCTATGTATGTGTGTAAGTATGTA
>NW_021832702.1:5000-7500 GCF_006345805.1 Octopus sinensis | reverse complement strand
CAACATGAGACTGACTGGAGACAGAATGAGTGAAAGAGAGACAGATACGTCTATCTATCTATCTATCTATCTATCTATCTATCTATCTATCTATCTATCTATCTATCTATCTATCTAAATAGATAGAAAGAGAGAGAGAGAGGGAGGGAGAGAGGGATAGTGAGAGGATGAACGATAAAAAGAAAAGTGCACACACACACATGTGTGTAAGTGAATGTGTATCTGCGTGTGTGTGTGTGTATGCATGTGCGTGTACATATGTATATATATTCTTTTTATTCTATTAATCGTTTATTCGTTTCAGTCATTTGACGGCAGCCATGCTGGATCACCGCCTTTAGTCGAACAAATCGACCCCATATGTCAATGCGTGGAGGCACATAGCCTAGTGGTTAGAGCAGCGGAGTCGCGGTCGAGGGATCGCTGGTTCGAATCTCAGACCGGGCGACGTGTGTGTTTATGAGCAAAACACATCATCTGCACGTGACTCCGGCAGAAGGTAATGGCGAACTTTGCAAGCCTAGTATTTATTCTATCGGGATTTTCTGCCGAAACGCTAAGTTTTGGGGACG
The DNA here is from genome assembly GCF_006345805.1 of Octopus sinensis. Lineage (NCBI taxonomy): Eukaryota > Metazoa > Mollusca > Cephalopoda > Octopoda > Octopodidae > Octopus > Octopus sinensis. The sequence continues at coordinate 6,928 of NW_021832702.1, read as the reverse complement.
TAAGCACACCAACATCGGTTGTCAAGCTATAATGCGGGGGTGTGGGATGGACAGGCTTCTTTCGGTTTCCGTCAACCAAATCCACCCACAAGGCTTTGGTCGGCCCGAAGCTATAGCAGAACACACTTGCCCAAGGTGCCACAGAATGGGACTAAACCCGGAACCATGTGGTTGGGAAGCAAATTTCTTACCACCCAGCCACGCCTACATGTTATAAAATAAGGTTAGTGCCTATTAATAGGGTTTATTATACTAAATAAATAGGCGCGGGAGTGGCTGTGTGGTAAGTAGCTTGCTTACGAACCACATGGTTCTGGGTTCAGTCCCACTGCATAGCACCTTGTGCAAGTGTCTTCTACTATAGCCTCGGGCCGACCAAAGCCTTATGGGTGGATTTAGTAGACAGAAACTGAAAGAAGCCCGTCATATATATATATATAATATATATATATATATATATATATATATGTGTGTGTGTGTGTGTGTGTGTGTGTATGTTTGTGTGTCTGTGTTTGTCCCCCTAGCATTGCTTGACAACCGATGCTGGTGTGTTTATGTCCCCGTAACTTAGCGGTTCGGCAAAAGAGACCGATAGAATAAGTACTGGGCTTACAAAGAATAAGTCCCGGGGCCGAGTTGCTCGACTAAAGCGGGTACTCCAGCATGGCCGCAGTCAAATGTCTGAAACAAGTAAAAGACTAAAAAGAGAGTAAAGAGTAGTTATTCAGTGACGTCGTTTTCGGTTGAATGAATGAATTTCTGAAGTTGAATTTGGTTTGCCGTTTCTTTTTGTTAGCATATTTAACAGCTAAAAATATTTCAGATGTTCCGTTAAAATTTCACCAATATGGATTACCTTGATAATGTTGTGTTGACATAAATTTCCGTACATAGTATTATCAATTTTAATATCATGTATATAGGCGTAGGAGTGGCTGTGTGGTAAGTAGCTTGCTTACGAACCACATGGTTCCGGGTTCAGTCCCACTGCGTGGCACCTTGCGCAAGTGTCTTCTACTATAGCCTCGGGCCGACCAAAGCCTTGTGAGTGGATTTTGGTAGACGGAAACTGAAAGAAGCCCGTCGTATATATGTATATATATATATATGTATGTGTATGTGTATATGTTTGTGTCTCTGTCTTTGTCCCCCCAACTGATGCTGGTGTGTTTACGTCCCCGTAAACTTAGCGGTTCGGCGAAAAAGACCGATAGAATAAGTACTAGGCTTACAAATAATAAGTCCTGGGGTCGATTTGCTCGAGTAAAAAGGTGGTGCTCCAGCACGGCCACAATCAAATGACTGAAACAATAAAAGAGTATGCATATATGTGTGTGTGTGAATATATATACACACATATATATATATATATTTATACATAGGTAAGCAGAGTTAGCGGTTATGGTAACCGACTAAGGGATAAATTAATTATCCGTATTTACTATCGGCATCAGTTACCCGTGTTATCTCTGGGCATGGGTATGCAGGCACACTATGCTCGTGGAGTACAGGTAACAACAGAATAACAAAAGTTATCAGAAATCAAATTTAATAATTAGAAAATGGAGGAAAACAAATCAATTGGACCACATCTGTAGCTTATTATTATTTAATACAAAACATGACATAACAACATTTATGTGACATAAATGGTACATCATGTCATGTTTTGTATTATATAATGAGCTACAGATGTGGTCCAATAGATTTATTGATCTAAAGTTTCCTCCAGTTTCTAATTTATATATATTTCTTTACTACTCACAAGGTGCTAAACATAGAGGGGATAAACAAGGACAGACAAAGGGATTAAGTCCATTACACCGACCCAGTGTGAAACTGGTACTTTATTTATCGACCCCGAGAGGATGAAAGGCAAAGTCGACCTCGGCGGAATTTGAACTCAGAACGTAGCGACTGACGAAATA
>NW_021832702.1:0-2500 GCF_006345805.1 Octopus sinensis | reverse complement strand
ACATCTCTTTCTTTTAGACAATGTGCGTTCACAACGCACGCGATTCACCGGTGTAAGGCGACCCTTATATACATCGCGACGTTTCGGTCTCGTTGAGTGTCTCCTTAGTCAAAGTTACCCCGTCGGATCAATGAATTTGACAAAAGTACAAGCTCTTGTTAAGGGTTATCAGCAAACAAATTATTTGGTGATAACAAATAATAATTCAGGGAGTACACGCAGAATAGTAAGAATCCAAACACTAACGTATCTATTCCTTCTTAATAAATTCGGGGCAGATTCGAACGTGAATATCTGATTATTGTTTTTTTTTTTTTTTTTTTTTTGCCACTGCAGAACACTTCCATCTTTTACACGAGGTGCGCTCATAGCGCACGCGATTCAGCAGTGTAAGGGAGTCTGAGACATGTCGGTGTTTCGGCCTCGTTGTGTCTCTTCAGTCAAAATTACCCTCACCGAAACAATGAATCTATGAATCTGACTAAACCACGAGCTCTTTGTTTGGAATCTCACTATTTTGTTAGAATCCCATGAATTAATAAGCAGCATTGTTTAATCGTCGTTTCGTTTGTTTTTAAGACGATAAGACGTTGTCTGACTGAATTTAACAAGTCTTTCAAGCATGGCATCTGACCACATAAATATACACACACTGGCTCTTCTTACTGTTGTTTTTACAGCTGTTGTGTTTATTGTTTCTGTTGTTGATGTTTCGTTTCTTTCAACAACGTTTTAACCATGACCATCGCGTTTGTTTTTGTCATGCAACCAAGACTTCGTGTTCTTATATGCATCCTTCATATTGTTGTTGTTATTGACATTATATACCTATTTACAAAGCGGCGAACTGGCAGAATCGTTAGTACGCTGGATGACATGTTTAACAGTATTTCGCCCGTTGTTGGTACGTTCTGAGTTCAAATTCCGCCGATGTCGACTTTACATTTCATCCTTTCGGAGTCGATAAAATAAGTAGCAGTTAAACACTGGGGTCAATGTAATCGACTCCTTCCACCTGTTCTTACATGCAACCTTCATATTGTTGTTGTTATTGACGTTATATACCTATTTACAAAGCGGTGAGCTGGCAGAATCGTTAGCACGCCGGGCGAAATGCGTAGCCGTATTCGTCTGCCGCTACGTTCTGAGTTCAAATTCCGCCGATGGTCGACTTTGCCTTTCATCCTTTCGGGACGATAAATTAGTACAGTTACGCACTGGGGTCGATATAATCGACTTAATCCGTGTATCTGTCCTTGCTTGTCCTCTCGTGTTTAGCCCTTGTGGGTAGTAAAGAAATAGGTATTTCGTCTTGCCGTTACGTTAGAGTTCAAAATTCCGCCGAGGTCGACTCTTGCCTTTCATCTTCGGGGTCGATAAATTAAGTACCCAGTTACGCACTGGGGTCGATATAATCGATTAATCGTGTGTCTGTCCTTGTTTGTCCCTCTGTGTTTAGCCCTTGTGGGTAGTAAAGAAGAAATAGGTTTTCGTCTGCCGCTACGTTCTGAGTTCAAATTCCGCCGAGGTTTCGACTTGCCTTATCTTCGGGGTCGATAAATTAAGTACCAGTTACGACTGGGGTCGATATAATCAACTTAATCCCTCTGTCTGTCCTTGCTTGTCCTCTCTGTGTTTAGCCCCTTGTGGGTAGTAAAGAAATAGGTTTTGTTATTGCTGTAGTTGTTGTTGTCGTTGTCGTTGTTGTTGTTGTTGTTGTTGTTGTTACAACCTCTTTTTGTTTTGCTTCTCGTGTTGATGTCGTGATTAGTTTTTTGTTGTTTTTTTTTTATTAATGTTGGTTTTTCTTGTTCTTGTTGTAATTGCTGCTGCCGCAGTTACTGTTGCCAAGAATAAGGTGTGTGTGTGTGTGTGTGTGTGTGTGGTGGGAGTCTATGGGCGTAGCAGCAAGCCCCCCACCGCCCATACATCTTTGTATTTATTGTCGTTCGAGCAATTTTCTTAACAACAGCAACGACAACTGCGACGGCATTAAAGGGGAGGAGTTGGTGGTGGTGGTGGCGGTGGTTGCTGATAGTGGTGGTGGTGGTGGTGGTGGTGGTGATGGTGATGGTAGCGATGACGCTGGCAGAGGAGGTGATCGTGAGGATGATGAGGATGGTGGTGGTGGTGTTGATGGTAATAATGTTTGGTGACGGCGGTGGTGGTGATGGTGGTGGTGATGCTGGCGGTGGTGGTGATAGTGCCAACGTAGGTGGTAGCGGCGGTGGTGGTGTCAGCTATGGTTGTAGTGGTTTTTGATGGTGGTGGCACTAATAGAAGTGGTGATGCTTATGATAGCAGTGGTGGTGGTGGTGGTGGTGGTGGTAGGGAAATAATAATGACACAACGACGACGACGATGACGATGATGATGATGTTGATGATAATGATGATGATGATGACCATGGTAGTGGTGGTGGTGATGATGATTATGGCGGGTGTTGGTGTGAAAATGTTGATTATGATGATGACGATGTCGATGATGATGAGGATGATGG